>NC_041386.1:306193164-306197872 GCF_002162155.2 Triticum dicoccoides
GGGGGGGGATTCAGTTTCGTTAGGGTTTTACGGGCATCCGCAAGCGTTCATACGTCCGGTGCCTAGGCGAATTTTGGGCACGGGATGGACAGCTAGGGTTCAAGGTGGAGAGGTCAAAATCCATCAAATCCGGGTGATTTTGTGGATGAAGAAGGTGGGGATGATGGGGGGAAGCTAGATCCACTCAAGGCAAAGCAACTCCATGGATCAAATCCAATAAAATTTCATCACACCAACAAATCACAAAAAAATTGGTGCTATTTTTGTGGGGAATTTTCGAAATAGGGACAAAATGAACAAAACAAGGCTAGAAAACACAACGTGGAGGCTCCAAAATCATGATCAACATGGCTCTAGATATCAAGATGATGTAGGGTAGGACCCTATACGACCGATCTTTCACGAAAGGAGCAGATCCTACGATCAACACGATGAACACGAGGGGAAACACGAGGGGGAACACGAAATGAACACTAAAACCAACAAGAATGATCACACATATGCTAGATTCTCGAACACAAAAGAGTTGACATGATCCACGATCAGCAAGGGACGATACACGGTAACCGGTTCTTATCCAAAGGAGGTCTTGATGGGGCCACCCAAAAGGGGGTTGAATCCAAGGGGATCTTCTCCGTAGAGGGGCCGCGGTCTCTCTCAAGGAGTAGATCCGATGTGGATGAGCGAGGCTCTATATCTAATATGAGCTATCACAATGTTGCCCCTAGAAAAGAGGAGGAGGATGTCTATATATATATTATTAGAGGTCGAAGGGGTACATGGGCTTCGGCCCAACACGAAATCAGCACACAGCTGTCGGACGTCCGGTGGTTGCCGGTCGTCCAGAGGTTCGCGAGGGTCCGGACGTCCGGTGCTTGTCGGGCGTCCATAGATTCGGCTCGGATGGGCATTGGTCGGACGTCCGGTCGAGGTCGGATGTCCGGGGCGTCGGTCGTCCGGTAGTCTTCGGAAGTCCGGCGCTTTGGCTCGGGTGTGGTAGCGCTGGTCGTCTGGAGGGGGCCGATCGTCCGGTGCCTGGAGTTCGTCGGACGTGCGAGGGTCGCCGGTCCTCCGGTGACTAGGAGGTTCGAGTAGTCGTTCTTCTTGTCCATTGAGTTGGGTGTCCTCGTCGTCTTGTCCGTTGGGTGTAGCCGATCAGTGGCTTTCCTCCAAGTACCTGATCACACATAGGGTTTCCGCTTGAGGTAGTAGCTATGTCTCATGCATAGAAAGTGGTAGTTTGGAGAGGAGCAAGTTCACCTTATCTTTGATAGCCTTTGCTCGTGCTCTTGTCATTGGTCCAAGTGGTGTCGTGGGAGACGTAGGTAGGTCCATGGGCATGACCTTGGGATGCTCCGCATCATCTCCCCTCCCTTGGGAAAGATCCGACCTCGGATCGAATTCTTCATCACCATGGTAGGGCGAGAGATCCTTGACGTTGAAGACGTCGCTCCCGTTGTACTTGTCACGCGGGAGGTCCATCTTGTAAGCATTGTTGTTGTAGCGCGCAAGCACCTTGAAGGGTCCATCCACTCGTGGTAGGAGTTTGGACCTGCGTTCGGTGGGGAAGTGGTCCTTGCGAAGGTGTAGTCACACAAGATCACCAATGTTGAATACCATGGGGTGCTTGTTGATGTTGAGCTTGGTCGCAAGTCGTTGTACTTCGCGCTCGATGGTGTGCCTTGTATCTTCATGCACCTTCTTGAGTTGTTTCACACGTGCACTTGCGTCCATATTGATGCGCTCTTGTAGTGGTAGAGGGAGAATGTCCCATGGGGACAATGGGTTGAATCCGTAGATGACCTCAAAAGGGGACTTGTCAGTAGTTGAGTGTCTTGCGCGGTTGTAGGCGAACTCGGCGATAGGTAGACACTCCTCCCACTCCTTGATGTTCTTCTTGATTAGCACGCGAAGTAGAGCGGAGAGTGTGCGGTTGGTCACCTTCGTTTGGCCATCGGTTTGAGGATGGTAAGCCGTGGAGAAGAGTAGCTTGATTCCGAGCTTGGTGCATAAGGTTTTCCAAAAGTAGCTTAGGAACTTGATGTCACGGTCTGAGACTATCGTCTTCGGTACTCCATGTAGTCGTAAGATTTCCCTACAAAAGAGATTGGCAACACGTGAAGCATCGTCGATCTTATTGCAAGGAATGAAATGTGCCATCTTAGAGAATCTATCCACAACAACAAACATGTAATCCTTTCCATTTCTAGTTCTAGGCAAACCAAGCACAAAGTCCATGCTAGTATCTTCCCATGGTTGATACAGTATTGAAAGGGTCATATAAAGACCATGGGATTGAGATTTAGACTAAGATTTGCAACATGTCGAGCATCGGTTGGTGAAGCGATTGACGCCACGGAACATCTTGGGCCAAAAATAGTTCTTGGAGAGCGTAGCAAATTTCTTGTCGCGTACAAAATGTCCCATTAGTCCTTCTCCATGAGATTCCTGCAAAAGCAACAAACGAAGGGCAGACTCGAGGATGCATAGTTTGTTATCTCTCATAAGATAACCATCTTTGATATAATAGCGATTCCAAGAGGTATTCGTCAAAAACTTGGCATAAGGTATAGCAAAGGTAGGATCATGCGCATACAGGTCTTTCATGTGCTCAAAGCCAATGACATCCAATTCAAGTTGAGTAACAAGCATGCATATGGAGGAAAGAGCGCCAGTAGTATGCTAAATCCGTTGCTTGTCATCAATTTAATTGGTGAAGGATACACATAACATAATTTTTATTCTTGTTCATCCAAGCGATTAATTCCTTATTCCGGAGGCTCATCAAATTCTTGATTTCTTTTGTTCATTTTATTTTCAGGAGTTCCAAGTTTTTGCCACTTTATCTTGTCGCGAAGACCCATCGAATCTTTGCATGGATTCACTTTGTTATTTCAACTTCTCTTTCCTTTCGTGTGATCATCCTTTTGTTACCGGAGTTCTTCATGCAGGTTCTACATGATGGTTCATCAGGGATTTAATTCCTTCTCGAAGTGTTCATCGAGATTCTTTTCAATGGAGCTCAAGCATTCTTCATCTTGCATTCTGGAGTGCAATTTTTTCTTCCGTATCATTGGAGGTGGTATTATGTCATTCTTGATAATTTGAGTTCATGTTTCATGATTCACATGTTGTTAAGAATGAGGTATTTTAAATCCATCAACCTCTTCGTTGGAATTGTCCTGGGTTATATTTCACCTAAAGCTTTCCTTAAGGATTGTTGCTATTATGGTGCTTATGAATGACCCAAGTTCTTCTTTTATCCTCCTGGTGAAATAGTTTCTTGTCTCCTTGTTCTTATCAATCCAATCTTGTTTTCCGTTAGTGGCAGAATTTCACCTCATAACTTTAAGAAGTTGTTCATAAGCCCACTACAAGTTTATTCGCTTCGTTGCTGGTTTTCCAACAATTTCGTTATACCGTTCTTGCAAGGATGCTTTTTCAAGCTCTTTTGGGGCAGAAGTTGCCATTTTCTTCTCTGTTCTTTTGTTCCGATGATCTACCTTTTATTCCTTGATCCGGAGGCATTGTGATGTTGCTCAATTCAACCCATCTTCTTGTTTTGTCAGGATCGTGTTCTTTTCATGCTTATCCATTTAACTGGAGTGTTGTGTTATCTATTCAAGTTCCTTCATCTTATCAAGTCTTGCATCTCTTTTCAACCGGAGTGCTATACGAATTTGTTCTTCCTTGTTTTATCTTTTCTAACAGAGTGTTTTCAACTTCATTCATCTCCGTTGTATTCTTTCTTTCAATTTGTTCAACTTTTCAAGGTTCTTTGGTTTCACTCGTTTGTCAAAGAAGCAACTTAGTTTTACCTCTTCTCTTTCTCTTTCACTTTTCCCTCCGGTGCCATTCTAGATCTCGGGACGAGATCCTCTCATAGTGGTGGAGTGTTGTAACGCCCCGAGACTGATGTGCCAGGTGTCTTCCAGTTATTCGCTGTTGTTGCCTTGTCATTTGCTTGCGTGTCATGCATTTCATATCATGTCATCATGTGCATCGCATTTGCATACATGTTCGTCTCATGCATCCGAGCATTTTCCCCGTTGTCCGTTTTGCAATCCGGCGCTCCTATGTCATCCGGTGTTCCCTTTTGCCTCTTTTCATGTGCGGGTGTTAAGCTTTCTCGGATTGGACTGAGACTTGCCAAGCAGCCTTGGTTTACTACCGGTAGACCGCCTGTCAAGTTTCGTGCCATTTGGACTTCGTTTGATACTCCAACGGTTAACCGGGTAGCCACAAAGGCCTCTTTTGTGTGCAGCCGAACACCCCTTCAAAGTGGCCCAAAACCCACCTAAACCCCCTCCATCATCTCGGTCGTTCGATCACGATCGCGTGGCCAAAAACCGCACCTCATTTGGACTCTCCTAGCTCCCTCTACCTATATATATGTGATCCCTTCCGAAATTCGCGGTGCAAACCCTAACCTCCTCCTCCTCCGCGCGTCCGGACGCGTCCGCGCCGCGCCGGATGTGTCCACCCCGCCCGGCCACGTGGCCCGACCAATGAGAGCGTGCCACATCAGCAATGCCACCGCCATCACCCAACCACCGCCGGCCACGTCGCCACCGCACCTCCCTCCATCGCGCGGGCCCACGGCGTCTAGATCCGGCCCGCCTGGGCCGGAACCCCGCCGCCCGAGCGCCCTTCGCCGCGGCGTGCCGCCCGGCCCTCACCTCGCCGCTCCGCTGCGGAGGCAGCTGCT
>NC_041386.1:306198332-306240233 GCF_002162155.2 Triticum dicoccoides
ACGAGCTCCCTCGCCGCCTCCCGCTGGTGACCGCGCCGCCCCGACCAGCGCGCGCTCGTCCGCCGTCGCCGCCTCTCACCCGCCGCACCAGCCTCCTCTGGCCCCCTCGTCCCTCGCCGTCCTCTCCCTCCCCGTCGCCGGCGAACTGCAACTCCGGCGAGGATCCGGCGAACTTCGCTCTCTGTGCCGCCCCGATCTAGATCCGAAGGAGAGGTTGACTTTCCACCCCCTCGAAAATCTGCCAAGTCCCAGTAATTTTGAGCAGACTTCATCGCATCATAACTTCATCACCGTTACTCCGATTCGTGCGTGTAGCATATCAAATTGTTCGTCTCAACGAGTACTTTATTTCATCCCATTGCACCATGTTCATTTGAGTTCATCTTGATGCCCTAAATGCTGTCGCAAGAGTGCTAGTCTGTGTTAGTTCCAGATTCTTATCAGTAATTGGACATTTGTCATTTTTTCCATGATTAATGTGTGCCTCCTATGAACTTGACCCCTACATGAGTTTTGAAGTATTCCATGCCATCTTTACAGGGGTGTATGCCATGGATTTTTGTGATCTTTGTGGTGACTAGCACAAGCTTGCAAAGTAGCTCTCGTAATGTTGCTGATTTCAGGGACTTAGAAATCTTCTAAGTTATTTTCCTGAATATATTTTTATGCCATGTATTCATGTTGCTATAGAGTGATCCATGCCTCTTTTGAGCATCATCAGTAAGGATGTTCTGTAGATATTGTTGTGCTCTATCCATCCGTGTCTTTGTTTGCAATTATGGAGCACCCTAGCTTGACTCAATCAAGCTCTACTTTTGCTATAAAATGTTCCTGGCAGAATGTTTATGTGTTAAGCATTTTTGCCGAGGTTGTTGTAGTTGATCCATGCATGCTATGAGGTTGTTCTTGCCATGTTTAGCTTCTATGCCATGCCTACTTGCTGGGTGTATGCTTAATTTGTCATGCAATGCCTTGTGGTGAGCGCTTCGAGCTCGTAAACATGCCTACATAATATCTGTTTTGCCATGTTCCAGTTTTCTACTAATTCTGAATCTGTTAACGATAATTGCTATGTTCACATGGTTGCCATTGTATTTTCTAATCCCTTTTGGCTTATGGTCAGTAAGGGACTTTTGTTGTATGCTTTGAGTATATTCATGCCATGCCTTGCCTTGCCATGATATGTTCCTGTAGCATGTTGTTATCTTGCTCTAAACATTGCTTCCTGATGTTAAATCCTGCCATGTTATTTTCTAAGTCTGTAACCTGATATCTTTTGCACTTTTGCCATTCTTGTTTGAGCCTGCTATTGAGTGAATTAGCCGTAGTTCAGTGTTCATCTTTTGTCAAGCATCTTGAGTGGATCCCTGCCATGTGCTTTGTTTCTATGTTAGAGTGCAGTAGCTTGTTGTTCTTGATGCATTTAGATGGTCTCGTGCTGTTAATCGCAGATCGGTGCCATATTTGTTTTGCTTGCCTTTTCCAAACCGTGCATCCGATTCTGGCGATCTTTATATCGATTTCGACCGAAATCAACTCATCTTTCCAGTGGCACTCTTGGATTTCCATGTTGAGGCCAGGTTCAATCTTTCCTTTCTGAAACATGCATATGCATCGCATATCACATCCTGCATATCATGCCATGTTTTGCATCATGTTGCTTGTGCATTGCACGTGGTTGATTGTGTTCCCCTTTGCTTGTGTTCTTTGTTGGGTAGAGCCGGGAGATGAGTACGTGATCGAGGAGCTCGTTGAGTACGCTTATGAGGATCAAGCTAACGTCAACTCGGAGAACTTTGTAGGCAAGATGACCATACCCTCGAAATCACTTCTATCTTTGCTTGCTAGATGCTCGCTCTTTTGCTATGCCTATGCTGCGATACCTACCACATGCTTTACCTTGCCTCCCATATTGCCATGAGCCTCTAACCCACCTTGTCCGAGCAAACCGTTGTTTGGCTATGTTACCGCTTTGCTCAGCCCCTCTTATAGCGTTGCTAGTTGCATGTGAAGATGGAGTTTGTTCCATGTTGGAACATGGATTTTTGTTGGGATATCACAATATATCTTATTTACTTAATGCATATATATACTTGGTAAAGGGTGGAAGGCTTGGCCTTATGCCTAGTGTTTTGTTCCACTCTTGCCGCCCTAGTTTCTGTCATACCGGTGTTATGTTCCTTGATTTTGCATTCCTTACGCGGTTGGGTTATAACGGGAACCCCTTGACAGTTCGCCTTGAATAAAACTCCTCCAGCAAGGCCCAACCTTGGTTTTACCATTTGCCACCTAGCCTTTTTTCCCTTGGGTCGGCCAACCCAAGGGTCATCTTTATTTAAACCCCCGGGCCAGTGCTCCCCTGAGTGTTGGTCCAAACTATAGCACCGTGCAGGGCCATCCCTTGGCAACTTGGGTTACGTCGGCTCCTGTATGCTTAGCTTATCTGGTGTGCCCTGAGAACGAGATATGTGCAGCTCCTATCAGGATTTGTCGGCACAGCAGGTGGTCTTGCTGGTCTTGTTTTACCATTGTCGAAATGTCTTGTAACCGGGATTCCGAGCCTGATCGGGTCTTCCTGGGAGAAGGAATATCCTTCATTGACCGTCAGAGCTTGTGATGGGCTAAGTTGGGACACCCCTGCACGGATTTGAACTTTCGAAAGCCGTGCCCATGGTTATGGGCAGATGGGAATTTGTTAATGTCCGGTTGTAGAAAACCTGAAACTTAACTTAATTAAAATGCATCAACCGCGTTTGTAGCCATGATGGTCTCTTCTCGGCGGGGTCCGGGAAGTGAACACGGTGTTGGAGTTATGCTTGATCATAAGTAGTTTCAGGATCACTTCTTGATCACTTCTAGTTCACGACCATGCTTTGCCTTCTCTCCTCGCTCTCATTTGCGTAAGTTAGCCACCATATATGCTAGTGCTTGCTGCAGCTCCACCTCATACCTTTTACCTACCCATAAGCTTAAATAGTCTTGATCGCGAGGGTGTGAGATTGCTGAGTCCCCGTGACTCACATATTACTTCCAAAATTAGCTTGCAAGTGCTGATGATACCGTGCAGGTGACGCAATCGAGCTCAAGGAGGAGCTCGATGAAGATCGTGTTCGTTGTGTTGTTTCGTTTCCTTTCGATCAGTAGTGGAGCCTAGTTGGGGCGATCGAGGATCTGTAGCATTAGGGGTAGTCTTCTTTTATTTTGGTTCCATAGTCGGACCTTGCTTGTATCTGGTTGATGTAATGCTATTCTTAGGTATTGTGTGAAGTGGTGATTGTAAGCCAACTCTGTACCTCTTTCTTATTCAGTACATGGGATGTGTAAAGATTACCCCTCTTGCGACATTGCCTTCAATGCGGTTATGCCTCTAAGTCGTGCTCCGACACATGGGAGATATAGCCGCATCGAGGGTGTTACAAAATTTGTCCGGAGCATTGAGTTATTGACGAAACAATCTGACGTTGCAGCAGAATCCGAGTCAAACTACAAGCCCAAAGGTGTTGCATCACCTCCACTTAGGCCCATGAGCCTTGTACAACCTAGGGTTAGTTTTAGGCTGCCTTGGGACGTCCTCCCATATCCTTGGCCGCCACCCCTTGCTCCTAGGGTTA
Organism: Triticum dicoccoides; assembly: GCF_002162155.2. Taxonomy (NCBI): domain Eukaryota; kingdom Viridiplantae; phylum Streptophyta; class Magnoliopsida; order Poales; family Poaceae; genus Triticum; species Triticum dicoccoides. Next base: position 306,201,944 of record NC_041386.1, read on the forward strand.
GTTTTAGGCTGCCTTGGGACATAAGAAGAAGAGCTGCCGAAGAAGCTCCAGCGAGCGGACGTCCGGACGACACCGGACGACCGGCCCCTCCCAGCGAGCGGACGTCCGGCCCCCACCGGACGACCAGCACATCTACATCCGAGCCCATTCAGCGGAAGACCGAAGGCACCGGACGACCGGCGACCGGACGACCGCCAGCTACCGGACGTCTGGTGCCACCTCAACTGAGCCAAAGTGAGCGGAAGTCCGGCGACTACCGGACGTCCGGAAGCCCACGAGGCACCGGACGACCGGTCCCCAGCGGACGTCCGGTACCTGTCTGCGTATAGAGATCGGGCCCGAGGCCCATGTATCCCTCTCCCACTTACCCCTTCGTGGACCTAGACTATATATACTCCTTCACCTCCTCCTAGTTAGGGTTAGCGTTGGTTTAGCTCATTTGAGAGATAGAGCTACGCTCATCCATATCAGATCTCCTTCGTGCGAGATACTGCGGCCTCTTCGGAGAAGATCCCTTTAGATTCAAGCCCCCTTTCCAAGGGAAGATCCCCCCGTGGATTCAAGACCTCCTCATGGAGAAGACCGGCTACCCTTGTATCGTCCTTAGTTGTCCGTGGATCATGTATCTTCTCTTTCGTATTCGAGGATCTAGCGCATATGTGATCATTCTTGTTGTTTTGAGTGTTCTCTTGTGTTCCCCTCGTTTTCCTCCTCGTGTTCTTCGCGTTCTTCGCCGGATCCGCTCCTTTCATGAAAGATCGGGCCACTAGGGTTCTACCCTACATCATCTTGGTATCATGAGCCACGTTGATCACGATTTTGGAGCCTCCCCCACCGTTTTCTAGCCTTCTTTTGCTTGATTTCGTCCTAAATTCGAAAATCCCCACCGAAAATAGCACCAATTTTTTTTGTGATTTGTTGGTTTGATGATGTTTTGTTGATTTTGATCCATGGATTTGCTTGGTTTCGAGTGGATCTAGCATTTTCCCAAGTTTTCCCATCTTTCATCCACGAAATCTCATCAATTTTGACCCCAAACTCCCCAAATTCTGCACAAAATCGCGTCCCGAATCTCGGATCTAGAGTTGACCCCGATACACCGGACGACCGTCACCTTACCGGACGTCCGGAGCCGTAGGAACCACCGGACGTCCGACCTTACCGAACAACCGGAACCCCCTAACCCGAGCAGAATCAGTGGATTCCTGACCCGACCGGACGTCTGGCGACCGGACGACCGTTTTTTCCGGACGTCCGCTACCTATAGATATCAACTTCGGCTGATTTTTGTTTCGGCCATAACTAATTCATCCGGAGTCCGATTTTGACGTTCTTTAGCTCGTTGAAAAGCTCTTGTCATCATCCTTCCCACAAAAATACCACCAACATCTTTTGACTAAATCAAATTTTGACAATTTTGGCATCTTTGCCTAGGACTTCCACCACATCATCCGCTACACCACCACCGACTTCCGCAACCTAACCAATTTTGTTCCCCATCATATTAGTGGTTGCTTGAGGAGTGATTTGAGTCTCCTAAGGTGTCTAGGCTACTTAGGGACGGTTGCTTCTTCATCAACCACCACCACCACCACCATAACTTCCGCATAGTTTTGCCCGCCTCACACTCCCGCCACCCTGACTTAACCCATTTTGTTTGTGTTGTGAGTTGTGTCTCCTAAGGTGTTTCGGTCACTTAGGGACCATTCTTTCAACTCCGACACCGTGTATAGTCCACCACCATAACCTCCACTTCCGCATTGCCTAGTGCAACACCACCACTTCCCGCTACCACCATTTGACTTTTGTCCTTGAGATTTTGAGTTGTGGTTTTTCCGTTTCCTAAGGTGTTTTGGCTACTTAGGGCCGAGTCTCCATCATCTTGGTATCTACATCAAGAACACCGCTACTCATCATCGCCAAGGACGGTAACCTCCATATCATCTTGGTATCGTGGTACCCCTCCATTGTACATTCCCCTTGCAATTGCATTGTTAACCCCTAGCCCATTTTGCGTTACATGCCTATCAAGACTAGCCATTTGAGTATTGCCGGCAACTTTACTTGTGCACATTAGTGATCTACACCATACATTGCATACATACCATATCATATTGGTATCATATCATCTCGTGTGCCTCAAGTTTGTTCCCGCATATACACAATTACTATCTTGGTTTGTGCATTTCACAAAGTGGATATATATATATATATATATATATATATATATATATATATATATATATATAAAAGAATAAGCTTTTAAGCAAAAGAGAAAGAGCAAAGAAGCTTGTAAGCAATAGCCATAGCATCATACCACATTGCATATAAGATCATCTTGGATCACCTTGTGAGAAACACCGGGAACCATACATACATAGCATACGTGGGATAGAAAGTTATCCATTTTGCATCTTACAGGTTGTGCACAAGTGTCGTATCCGCCTATTGTGCAATCGTGCTAGCGTCTCTCTTGAGTTGTGCAACACGAGTGTTTTCCATGGATTGCACATTTTGTGCTCATCCTTGGTTGCACGACCCCATTTATCTATCCGTGTGTGTGTTTCCGTGTACCACATATTGCTATTGGTCTACTTGTTTCACTTGTGAATTTGTGAATCTCTTTCAACATTATTGACTCTTGCTAACATTTTGCATTAAATTTTTGTGCCACTATCCTCACCGAGCTCCACCATAAGCCTTACTTATGTAGGTGTGAGAAACCGACAAGAATTGGTACCAATTGTGCTATTTCCTTGTCCACATTGAAGTGATCATTGATCCACTTTGAACTTCGGTCAAGGTACATTTGGTATTCGTTCTTCTCTTTCTCCACTCATATTGGCTCGAATCTTGTGATGGATAGGCAAGGCAGTTCATCTCCGGTCTTCCACAACAACGACGACGTGTACAACTACATCAACAACAAGCTTTCCGCACAAAAGGAGGAGCAAGATGCAAGGATGGAGGAGATTCGGACGTTGTTGATCAACCATTCTTCCCCTTCATCATCCTCAAGGCGGCGACGTTCAAGTCACAAGTCTTCGGAGCGCAAAAATGATGCAAGCGCAAGTCGTCCTCGTCCATATCTCCATGGCGACCACCATCACGTTTGTGATCCACCTCGTCATGAAGGGCAAGTCACCTCCAACCAACATGTGCACGACGACGACGAACGACATCTACATCAAACTCAAGCACGACAACGACAACATCATCATGAAGATGCTCGAGATGCGCCTACCTATAAGTCGCAACAAGCCCTACTTCACGCCAAGTCCAAACTTCATGACCGCAAGAGAAGACCGCGAGACAAGCACCACCAAGACAGAGCTACGGCTACACCAACCACTTTGGCATCTTTGCCAAGCGACTTCAAGGCATCTTCGCCTTCGGATATATGGCATCTTCACCAACAAGCACCTCAAGACTACACTTAAGAGAAACTCCCCAAGCTCAAGTTCACGACTTCCACGAGCTACTACGACCTCGACATCGACCACACGATTCATTTCTATGGGACTCAAGAACCTGAGGAGTATCTCGAGTGGGAGCGTTTGATGGACGACTACCTCAAGCTACATCAAGTCCCTCCTGAAGATCAAGTGAAGTGCGCCACAAGGAACTTCCACGACTACGCGTCCACATGGTGGCTTCACACACCTTCAGAGAGCTACGACATGAGTTGGCCCAAGACGAAGAGAGCTTTGCGGCGAGAGTTTGTGCCTCCAACCTACACGGAACAACTTCAACACCAATTGGAGAACACCATCCAAGGATCGAAGTCCATCGACGAGTAATTCAAGGAGATGAAGATTGCCTTGCGACGAGCCGGCGTGGACGACCCCATTTCGATGAAGTTCCACTTCATGATGGGATTGCACAACGACATCTCCAAGACGATCTTCCTCGAGAACTACAAGTCCCTTGACGACAACTACATTGGTGCTCTCAAGGCGGAACAAGAACTCATGAAGGCCAAAGTTTCTCCACCCCAAGCTCACTTCGCGACGACCAAGCTCCATGAGAACGAGCATGAGGCTAGTACCACCACGATGTCCAAGCCCGACGAGCTCCAAGACGATGCTCCCAAGGTCGACTTCACCGACATTCCTCTTTGTGGCATTGATGATGCCGAGTCCTCCATGACTCTTTTTCAAGATGGTGCGGCGACGAGTACGACTATGGAGACCCTCAAGGACCAAGCTTTGAAGGCGAGTGACAAGGTGGGGAGCAAGGATGATGTTTCCATCTTAGGAGGCGAGAGTGATGATGTGCCATCTTCGGCCTTCATACACGGTGACGACAACGAGATGGTTGAGCATGGGATTTTCCCTTCGACCATGGCGACGTATGATGACTTGAGTGACTTGTGCCACCATATTGAGAGTGAGAGTGACTGCACCACTAGGCCCATATATGTGTTGCCACAATTCCCATGTGAGGAGAGCCACAACCCCCACCACTTGAGTGAGATGAGTGACTCCACCATATGTGAGTTTGAGTGCACCTATTTGGAGGGAGTGAGTGAACCACCACGTAGAGAGAGTGAGATAGTTGATAGGTCATGCGAGGCCACTTTCAACACTAACGACTTGACCTCTACCTCTATTGTGTCTTCTCATTTGGTGCTACGTCCCATCTATGATGATGCGCCGATTCACGATGACTACGTCCTACCTTTGGACAAGACGATGGCCATGGTGGAATATGATGCACCCCCCACATGGTTCCATCAAGATGAAGATGACCACCATTTGTTCTTTCCCACCTCACCTACACCATTTGAGTGGAATGAAAACGGTAACATAGGTGATGGTGATGCTCTAGTCCCACTAGTGGACATTCTTGACATTGATTGCTTTCATGATGTTGATCCCCCTATTGACATGCTTCATGCTAGTATGATTTCCCCATGCGTTGATTTACCCATTTATAATGAGTATGATGATTGCCATGTGGAGTCTCTTAGTTGTGATGCCATGTTACATAGGATTTCTCGGGCTAATTCTCTCGGTCACATCATGTTTGCCAATCCGCTTGACTTGTCATATGCTATGCATGAGATAAATCATATGTCATATTTGCAATCTCTTCATAGTGACTATGCATATGCCATTCAGATCAACCCAATTTGCACTTATGGCATAGATGACAAGCCCATGGTTATTGGCATTTGTTTCTCTTGTGATGATATTGATATGCTCCCTTTGCATCATTTATCTCATATGCCATGCCATGACCACCTAGCTTCGGATATGCATTGTTTTGGATGTTGTCCATTTTCTCCATATGATGTTTCCAATATTGCTCATGAGGAGACCCCCATAGTTTCCTCATACATTTTAGGAGATTTTGATTCATCCCATTCATTGCATGATCCCAATACTTGTGTGCACAATATGCTCCCCATGAATAACAATGCTATTGTTGTGCCTTATACTTGTATGCTCAATTTGCATCCGCATCGTGTTATACATAATAACTATTCTTTCATGATGGATGACATGTTCTTATACCATGCATCAAATTTCTTTGAGCGATGCTTATCTTGTACTAACTCACACGTGCAAATACACATCATGATGGATGATGTGTACATTTACCACGCGCACAATTTCTTTGGTTTGTGTATCTTTTGTGTAGGTACCCATGAATTCTTGTCAACCTTGCAATCCCACGAGTTGACAAAACGAGCTCTAGAGAGCAATGATGACTTGGGATCCCATGGATTGCCTTTGCCACCACTCTCTTCAAGCGAAGTCTTCGCGCATTTCTTCTACATTACCCTCACTTGGCTATGGGTTATTGTCCACTACATATTCTATGCCCATCTTGCCATGTTCACTTTGCATGATGTGCTCATTACTATGCTTTTGCCATGCATTCGTGACCCATGCTTTGCATTACACATGATGATTGATTCTCATACTTGTATGTGTATTTTCAAGCTTGGTGGAGACATTGCTTGTTATTGCCATATTTGCTTTGTGCCCCATGCCTATGATGATACTATGATCTTGCTTTGTGTTCGTGCTTGCGATATGTCATGTACATTGCCTATGACTATTATTTGCTCACATGACATGATTGCCATGCTTTCCTCTAGTATGTTGCATCTTCGCACTACTAGCTTGCGTGACTTGATTACTATGCTTGACTTGATTGCCTCACACATGATGAACAATTGCTCTTTCTATTGTGTTGAGTGCCACACGATATTCACTACACCCAATGCACATTATGATTGGATTGTCTTGCACTTGACACATGTGTTTAGACACTTCATTTTATTTGGTGTTGTGAATGATTCCTATGCCTACCATAGACCTTTCATTGAGCAATTTGTGAATGCTTGCTATGAACTTGAGGTAGATGCTTCTTCACTTGTCCAACATATTTGCATCAATACGTCACATTTACATGCTTGTCCCCATGATATCCTTGATTATGCTCAATTTATGTGCTTACATGCCATGTCACAATCCTTTGTAAAACCATATGCTTTGCATGATGACATCACTTGTTTGGTGAATAACCTCTTGAATGCTTGGTTTTGCACTAACGCTAACCACATTTGTTTTTCCAAGTGTTTGTTGTCCTTGCTCATTTTGAAGGAATCACTAGACGGTGCGACATTGGAGTGTGCCCATTTTGAGCTTCAAGATGACGAGAACTTGGTGATCGACCACTCCTACACGGCGACACCATCTCTTTCCCATGGTGATTTGGATTTCGATCCGAGGTCGGATCTTTCCCAAGGGAGGGGAGATGATGCGGAGCATCCTATGGACATCACCATGTCAAGAGTCCGTTTGGCAAGTGACACGTGCGACATCTACTTCACATCCATAAAGGTGAATCATCTCCTTTACACGTGCTCACTTGACCCCTTCGAGGATGGTACACTACTTGACACTCCACTCGTGTGCATGCATAGGTATTGTCGAAACACTACGGACGATGAGGAGGAGTGCGAGCGCAAGTGTACAACTACACCGTCCGCGAGGGAAGCGTGGAAACGAAGACGCAAGAAGAAGAGTTGCCGAAGAAGCTCCAGCGAGCGGACGTCCGTACGACACTGGACGACTAGCCCCTCCCAGCGAGCGGACATCTGGTCCCCACCGGACGACCGGCACATCTACATCCGAGCCCATTCAGCGGAAGACCGACAACACCGGACGACCGGCGACCGGATGACCGCCAGCTACCGGACGTCCGGTGCCACCTCAACCGAGCCAAAGTGAGCGGAAGTCCGGCGACTACCGGACGTCCGGAAGCCCATGAGCCACCGGACGACCGGTCCCCAGCGGACGTCCGGTACCTGTCTGCGTACAGAGATCGGGCCCGAGACCCATGTATCCCTCTCCCACTTACCCCTTCATGGACCTAGACTATATATACTCCTCCACCTCCTCCTAGTTAGGGTTAGCGTTGGTTTAGCTCATTTGAGAGATAGAGCTACACTCATCCATATCAGATCTCCTTCGTGCGAGATACTGCGGCCTCTTCGGAGAAGATCCCTTTGGATTTAAGCCCCCTTTCTAAGGGAAGATCCCCCCATGGATTCAAGACCTCCTCATGGAGAAGACCGGCTACCCTTGTATCGTCCTTAGTTGTCCATGGATCCTGTATCTTCTCTTTTGTATTCGAGGATCTAGCACATGTGTGATCATTCTTGTTGGTTTGAGTGTTCTCTTGTGTTCCCCTCGTGATTTTCCCCTTGTTTTCCTCCTCGTGTTGTTCGCGTTCTTCGCGGGATCCGCTCCTTTCGTGAAAGATCGGGCCACTAGGGTTCTACCCTACATCAACAGGTGCAAGATGTGCTGAACAATTTTGAAGAGGCCATGGATAAGATAACTGGCTTTGAGAAGACGTTCGAAACAAAGCTCGTTAACGAATTTAATGAACTACTTGCGCGTCTTCCACAACCACCACTGGCTGCACCTGCCGCACTTCTGCAACAACAACGACTACCTCCACATTGCGAAACAGCCCTCCGCTGAGCGACCCGTGTCCCTCTTGAGCCTAGCCAAACTGTTGGTGCTGCTGTTGATACTTCTGTGGCTCCTGCTGCTGATGCGGAGGAGGTTGATTATGCGGAAGATTACAAGGATGAGGTTGATAAAATTTAGAACTACGTGCAACCAACAGCACCACAACCACCAGGTTGTCCACATGTATATAATGGCAATGGTAGGGCTCGCCCTCAAGTACGAGATCATGACCATCTCCCTAAACTAAAATTGAATATTCCACCATTTGATGGTAGATACATTCCTGATATATATCTTACTTGGGAGTTAGAAACCGAACAACGTTTTACATGTTTAGAATATCCCGAGGAGAGACGTGTTGCTGCTGCACTTTGTGCTTTCACTAGTTTTGCTTGTGTGTGGTGGTCTAAACATCGTAGGTTATATCCGCATAATATTCCAACTACTTGGGTTGCTTTGAAAACTGCTATGCGTACTCTTTGGGTTCCACCATATTATCAACGTGAATTACTTCAAAAATTGCAGCGTTTAAGACAAGGGAAAAATTATGTAGAAGAATATTATCAGGAATTACAAACTGGTATGATTTTGTGTGGTATCATTGAGGATAATAAAGCTATGCTTGCACGTTTGATGGGTGGATTAAATAAAGAGATTCAGACCATTCTAGAGTATAAGGAATATAATAATATCACTCATTTATTCCATCTTGCTTGCAAAGCTGAACGTGAAGTGTAGGATCGACAGGCATTAGTACGAACTAACTTTTCTGCCGGTCGATCTTCATCATGGACACCGCGTGCATCCTCTACTTCCACATGTTCTGCTACACTGGTGCCTCCGTCAACTGCCACCGCCAACCATGATACAAGAAAGCAGGCACAACCACCACTATCTGCCAAGAGCACACCTTCTGGGCCAGCATAGAGCTCTTCTTCATCCACGACATCAACAGGGCAAACGCATGATATTATTTGTCGTCATTGCGAGGGTGGAGGTTGTTATTGAGGATGGTGGGTATGAGTGCGCGAGTGACTATGATGAGGAGACCTTGGCTCTTATTACAAGTGAAGAACACGGTGGAGATGATTCTGATCATGAGACGCAATACATGGCTGCTGAAGATGCTGACTGGTATGAATTTTTAGTTGCTCAACGTGTTTTGAGTGTGCAGGTTACACAAGCTGAGCAAAATCAGAGGCATAATTTGTTCCATACAAAGGGAGTTGTGAAGGAACGTTCTATTCACGTCATCATAGATGGAGGGAGCTGCAACAACTTGGCTGGCATGGATATGGTGGAGAAGCTATCTCTCACCACAAGACCACATCCACATCCTTACTACATCCAATGGTTCAACAACAGCGGCAAGGTTAAGGTAACCCATACTGTTCATGTGCATTTTAGTATCTCTAACTATGTTGATTATGTTGATTGTGATGTAGTACCTATGAAAGCATGTTCCTTATTACTTGGTAGACCATGGCAATTTGATAAAAATTCTGCACACCATGGTAGAAACAATCAGTATACTCTTGTTCATAAGGACAAAAATATTACTTTGCTTCCTATGACTCCTGACCCATTTAAAAGATGATATCAATATAGCTAACAAAGCAAAATAGGAGAAACATAAGAGTGAAAATCAGATTGTGGCAAAAGAATTTTAGCAACAAATGAAGCCTAATAATAAACCATCTATTGTTGATTCTGAAATTAAATAGAAAATTGCATGTTTACTTGCCACCAAATCTGATATTGATGATCTAGATTTCAGCAAATCTGTTTGCTATTCTTTTGTGTGCAAAGAGGCATTATTTTATTACGAGGATGTACCTTCCATGTTGCCTCCTGCTGTCACTAACATATTGCAGGAGTTCGCTGATGTCTTTCCACAAGATGTGCCACCAGGATTACCACCTATTCGAGGGATTGAGCATCAGATTGACTTAATTCCCAGTGCTTCGCTACCTAACCATGTGCCATACCGTACCAATCTAGAGGAGACGAAGGAGATTATGCGTCAAGTACAGGAGCTGCTCGACAAAGGTTATATAGGTGAATCTCTTAGTCATTGTGTTGTTCCTATTATACTAGTGCCAAAAAAGGATGGTACATCGTGTATGTGTGTTGGTTGTAGAGGCATTAATAATATTACTATTTGTTATCTTCATCCTATTCCTAGGCTAGATGACATGCTTGATGAATTGAGTGGCTCTACAATAATCTCCAAAGTTAATTTGCATAGTGGATACCATCAAATTCGTATGAAATTGGGACATGAATGGAAAACAACATTTAAAACTAAGTTTGGATTATATGAGTGGTTAGTCATGCCTTTTCGGTTAACTAATGCACCTAGTACTTTCATGAGATTAATGAACGAAGTTTTACGTGCTTCCATTGGATGATTTGTGGTAGTCTATTTCGATGATATACTGATTTATAGCAGGTCTTTGGAGGAACATTTGGAACATTTACATGTTGTTTTTATTGGTCTATGTGATGCACATTTGTTTGGTAACCTTGGGAAGTGCACCTTCTGCACCGACCGAGTATCTTTTCTTGGCTATGTTGTTACTCCACAGGGAATTGAAGTTGATAAAGCCAAGATTGAAGCTATTGAGAGTTGGCCACAGCCCAAAATGGTCACACAAGTGAGGAGTTTTCTTGGCCTCACCGGATTCTATAGGTGTTTTGTGAGAGATTTCACCACCATTGCTGCATCTCTCAATGAGCTTACAAAGAAGGATGCACCTTTTGTTTGGGGTACCGCACAGGAAGAAGCCTTCACGGTATTGAAATATAAGTTGACACATGCTCCTTTACTCCAACTTCTTGATTTTAATAATACTTTTGAGCTTGAATGTGATGCTAGTGTAATTGGATTAGGAGGTGTGTTATTACAAGATGGCAAACCTGTTGCATATTTTTTTGAAAAATTGAGTGGGCCTAGTCTGAATTATTCTACTTTTGATAAAGAATTATATGCTCTTGTTCGGACTTTAGAGACATGGCAACATTATTTATGGCCCAAAGAATTTGTTATACATTCTGATCATGAATCCTTGAAACATATTAAAAGTCAAGCTAAACTGAATCATATACATGCTAAATGGGTTGAATTCATTGAGGCTTTCCCTTATGCCATTAAACACAAGAAGGGTAAAGAAAATGTTATTGCTGATGCATTGTCTCATCGCGATACCATGCTTTCACTACTTGACTTCAAAATATTTGGTTTGGAGACCATCAAAGATCAATATGTGCATGATGCCGATTTTAAAGATGTAATGCAGAATTGTAAAGAAGGAAGAACATGGAACTAGTTCGTCATTAATGATGGATTTGTATTCTGCGCTAACAAGCTATGCATTCCAGCTAGCTCTGTTCGTCTTTTCTTGTTGTGGGAGGATTAATGGGACACTTTGGCATGAAGAATATGGAGGAAATACTTGCTACACATTTCTTTTGACCAAAGATGAGATGGGATGTTGAGCGTTTTGTTGCTTGTTGCACTACATGTCAAAAAGCTAAGTCACGACTCAATCCTCATGGTTTATATATGCCTTTGCCTGTACCTAGTGTTCCTTGGGAGGATATATCTATGTCTTTTTTTAGGATTACCTCAAACAAAGAAGGGAAGGGATAGCATATTTGTTGTCGTGGATAGATTCTTGAAAATGGCACACTTTATACCATGTAATAAAAGCGATGATGTTGTTAATGTTGCTGATTTGGCCTTTCGTGAATTATTTGGTTGCATGGTGTGCCAAATACTATTGTTTCAGATCGTGATACTAAATTTCTTAGCCACTTTTGGAGATGTTTATGGGTTAAGTTGGGGACTAAACTGCTTTTTAGTACTACTTGTCACCCCCAAACTGATGTACAAACTGAAGTAGTAAATAGAACATTATCTACTATGCTTAGGGCTGTTTTTAAGAATAATAAGAAAATGTGGGAAGAATGCTTGCCTCACATTGAATTTTCTTATAATCGTTCATTGGATTCTACTGCTAAGATGTTCCCTTTTGAAATTGTGTATGGTTTCCTACCTCGTGCATCTATTGATTTGTTGCCTCTTCCATCTTCTGAGAAGGTTATTTTTGATGCTAAAGAACGTGCTGAATTGATTTTAAAAATGCATGAGTTAAGTAAGGAAAACATTGAGCGTATGAATGCTAAATATAAACTTGCTGGAGATAAGGGTAGAAAACATGTTGTGTTTGCACCTAGAGATCTTGTTTGGTTACATTTGCGTAAGAATATATTTCCTAATTTGTGCAAATCAAAGCTAATGCCACGGGCTGATGGTCCTTTTAAGGTGTTAGAGAAAATAAATGATAATGCATATAAACTTGAGCTGCCTGCAGATTTTGGGGTTAGTCCCACTTTTAACATTGCAGATTTGAAGCCTTATTTGGGTGAGGAAGATGAGCTTCCGTCGAGGATGACTTCATTTCAAGAAGGGGAGGATGATGAGGAAATCAGTACCATTGTTACACCCACAACCCCTGCTGCTATACATACTGGACCAATTACTAGAGCTCGCGCACGCCAATTAAATTACCAGGTACTTTCGTTTCTTGGTAATGATTCTAATGTTCATGAGAATATGATGCTGCCTAAATTGGACACATTTGTTTTGCTTACAAATGAAGGGCCTGGCATGGATAAGAGGGATGAACACTAGGGCAAGACCAAGCATGGAGATGATGGCATGCAGAAGGGGATCAAGAGCGGAGTTACAAGTGATGATTTCAGGACTTTGAAGCCACCATAAGGAGTGCATGAAGCCTTGGAGGAAATATACAAGATGCCACTTCATAAGTTTAGTCCAGAGGCTATTCTAGATGCTGTGTCACCTTATTATTGGGCCAGGCCCAAGTATTTTTGAAATACTTAAGTATAGGCTGTTTTTAGAGTCCATATGTGTGGGGAAACAAGAGTTAGTGTTGGTTTCGGACCCCTCCTCCAAGGGCCACGAAATTGCCCCCTCTTCCTCCATATATATAGCCCTTAGGGCGTTGTTTAAACTATGGGTTTTGTTTAGATTAAAGTTCACCATACCTGCAACTTCGCGTACTTCGTTTGTGTTCAACGACTAGACAAAGGCGTCACAAAACCCCACCTTGATAAATAAAGCTTTCCTCTTATATTCACAATATCCAGATTGCAAAATAAGTTTCTTTCATGTTCTTCATTTTCCTGTAGGAAACAGACCTTCATGGTCAGGTTGATCGTTCTCCGGTGTGGTCAATAACCTCTCGGAGTTGGTTTATAGATTGCTAAGGCGCGACAACCTCACACGTTCGTAGTCGGATCGTCAAAGTCGACTTCCTCCAAAACAATAGCCACCATCTCATCGAAAGACGAGACACCTTTGCCTCTATCATGCATGGAGGAGCATTAATGGGAAACTTTGGCGTGAAGAAGACGGAGCACGTACTGGCTACACAATTCTTTTGGCCAAAGATGAGATAGTATGTTGAGCGTTTTGTTGCTTGCTGCACTACATGTCAAAAAGATAAGTCACGACTCAATCCTTATGGTTTATATATGCCTTTGCCTGTACCTAGTGTTCCTTGGGAGGATATATCTATGGATTTTGTTTTAGGATTACCTCGAACAAAGAAGGGGAGGGATAGCATATTTGTTGTCGTGGATAGATTCTCGAAATGGCAGACTTTATACCATGTCATAAAAGCGACGATGCTCTTAATGTTGCTTATTTGTTCTTTCTGAAATTATTCGCTTGCATGGTGTGCCAAATACTATTGTTTCCTATCATTATACTAAATTTCTTAGCCAGTTTTGGAGATGTTTATGGGCTAAGTTGGGGACTAAACTGCTTTTTAGTACTACTTGTCACCCCCAAACTGATGTACAAACTGAAGTAGTCAATAGAACATTGTCTACTATGCTTATGGCTGTTTATAAGAATAATAAGAAAATGTGTGAAGAATGCTTGCCTCAGATTGAATTTGCTTATAATCGTTCATTGCATTCTACTACTAAGATGTGCCCTTTCGAAATTGTGTATGATTTCTTACCTCGTGCACCTATTGATTTATTGCCTCTTCCATCTTCGAAGAAGGTTAATTTTGATGCTAAAGAACGTGCCAAATTTATTTTAAAAATGCATGAGTTAAGTAAGGAAAACATTGAGCGTATGAATGCTAAATATCTACTTGCTGGAGATAAGGGTAGAAAACATATAGTGTTTGCCCCTGGAGATCTTGTTTGGTTACATTTGAGTAAGAATAGATTTCCTAATTTGCGCAAATCAAAGATAATGCCACGTGCTGATGGTCCTTTTAAGGTGTTAGAGAAAATAAATGATAATGCATGTAAACTTGAGCGGCCAGTGGATTTTGGGGTTAGTCCCACTTTTAACATTGCAGATTTGAAGCCTTATTTGGGTGAGGAAGGTGAGCTTCTGTCAAGGACGACTTCATTTCAAGAAGGGGGGATGATGAGGACATCAATACCATTGTTACACCCACCACCCCTGCTGCTATACATACTGGACCAATTAGTAGAGCTCGCGCACGCCAATTGAATTACCAGGTACTTTCGTTTCTTGGTAACAATTCTAATGTTCATCAGAATATGATGGTGCCAAAATTGGATACGTTTGTTTTGCTTACAAATGAAGGGCGTAGCTTGGACAAGACAGATGAACCTTGGAGAAAGTTCAAGCATGGAGATGATGGCATGCGCAAGGGGAACAAGAACGGAGTTACAAGTGATGATTCCAGGACTTTGAAGCCACCATAATGAGTGCATGAAGCCTTGGATGAAATATACAAGATGACACTTCTTAAATTTCATCCAGAGGCTATTCTAGGTGCTGTGTCACATTATTTTTGGGCCAGGCCCATGTAATTTCTTAATACTTGATTATAGGTTGTTTGTAGAGTCCGTGTGTGTGGGGAAACAAGAGTTAGGGTTTGTTTTGTACCCCTCCTCCAAGGGCGATGAAATTCCCCCCTCTCTCCTCCATATATACAGCCCTTAGGGCATCGTTTAGACTTTGGGTTTTGTTTACATTAAAGTTCTCCATAGTTGCAACTTCGCGTACTTCATTTGTCTTCAACGACCAGATAAAGGAGTCACAGAACCCCACCTTGATCAATAAAGCTTTCCTCTTATATTCGCAATATCCAGATTACAATCTTTGTTTCTTGCTTGTTCTTCGTTTGCCTGCAGGAAACAGACCTTCGTGGTCATGTTGATCGTGCTCCAGCATGGTCAATTATCTCTCGGAGTTGGTTTAGCGGTTGCTATGGCGCGACGTCCTCGCACGCTCGTAGTCGGATCGTCAAAGTCGACTTCCTCCAAAACGATAGCCACCATCTCATCGAAAGACGGGACACCTTTGCCTCTATCAATATCTCGTGCGCATCACTTGAGCTGGCGGTGGGAGGCTGCAAAGATGCACCCCCATCAATGCATAGGGCATCAGTGGCCTTCTGAAATTCCTGCTCATTGGTTTTTTCTTCATTCCCTTCTTCACTCACATCATCACTGACTTCCTTCTCTTGGCCCCTAGCAGGTTTTCCTTGGTTCCGAAAGGGTTTGCTGGGGCGATTTTCTTCACCGTCTCGGCCCTTTCCGCCAGCGGTATTCTGACCTTTTTCCTTGTCACGCTTATCATATTCTGCCCTCTGTTCCTTGACAAGTTGCTCAACCCGGTAACACTCCTGAAGGTCATGGCCCTTGGTCCGGTGGATCTTGCATTACGGGCCCTCACCTTTCCCAGCTTTCTCAGCGGTAGCGGCTTCCCTGCAGGCCGTGCAAGCGGCAACTTCCTTGCCGGGGGCCTCAGCCTTGGCCTTCTTGTCGGTACTAGGTGTGCCCGAACCTTCTACAGTCATCACTGCCTTATCTCTTGGCTTCCTATTGCACTTCTTGCCCTTCCTCTAACTGTTTGATTCATCTTCAACCTCTGAATCAACATTGATGCAATCCTCCTCTCCGGGAAACTTCCTTCCTTCCTCCATCCAAGCACACTTATCCACTTGTGTGTATAGCTCCTTCACAGTCTTGGGCAACCGCACATTCATCTTAGAACGAATGCCATGGTTGCGCACATTGGACGGGAAGGCTACTATAACGGCTGCCGGATGGATATTTGGAATATTCCTATGAACTTTACTGAATCACTATAAATACTTACGGAGAGTTTCTCCTTCCTTTTGCTGGAGAAGCTACAGGTCGCTGGGCCTACCGGGCTCTTGGTAGCCACCAGTGAAGGTACCGATGTACTCGTGGCACAGGTCAGCCCATGAAAAAATGGAGTTCTCCGGCAAGTGCATTAGCCAAGACCTCACGTTGGACTTGAGAGCCAAAGTGAAGTAGTTGGTGAACACCTTCTCATCTCTTCCCCCGGTAGCCTGAACAGCAATGGTGTGGATGCTCAGGAACTCTGCTGGGTTCAGCCTCCCTTCGTACTTCTCAGGTATATCTGGCTTGAACGTGCGAACAGATGGCCAACAGACTTGCCATAGCTCACATGTAAAGGCAGGGTAGCCGACCTTGAAAGGTAGGCTCCTGCCAACACCGAGCGCAGCTCGTCAGCGTTGAGGCTGCCGCACCCGTCGGTCTGGCGGAGGTCATCGTGGCACCGATCTATGACGACGCGCGTGTCTGCCCGCCGCCTATCCTCCAAGGCTTAACGTTGGCCAGGACATGCTCGAGGGTCATAAGAGGCCATCGAGACGTCGTCGAGGTCTTGATTCAGCTGTGCCCGCATCGGCTGCCGTGGTGGGGACTGCACCATGGGGACGGCCCCCTCTGTTCGGCCAGTGGAACGTGCGGTCGTGGCAGACCAGCTCATCGTGAGCCCCCAGCTTTGACGAAACCATTCATCCATCTGCTCCGCCATTGGCGAGAACCTCAATAGCAACTGAGCTCGCGCCATAGCCTCTAAGGCCGAGCTTGGCATATATGTTGATGATGCCGACCACACCGTCACCTGGCTCCTGACGGTGCCAGCGGTGGTGACGGCTATGGTGCCACATCCACGCAGCTATGGGACGACCACCTGGGCAGCGGGGTCTCACGGCGGTGGTGCTTGAGGGTCAGCGGCTCCGTCGGGCGCAGCGGTCCAGTCGGCTCGTTCGGGAGGAGGCGCATGGGTCGCGGTCGCTCCCGTGGTGGGGGCGGACGGAGGGCGATGGCTCACCCCGGACTAAGCGCCGTTGCTGCGGCTGTGCCCGTCAGTGGGAGGAGGGGGTGTAGACGGAGCGTGACCCCCTCGCCCGCACCTTGTGGAGCGTGATCGCCAAGGCGTTACTGATGTTGTTCTCCTCCGACATCTCCAGCCCCCGTGCCAGCCATGGGGGGCGGCTATGGCGCCACCTATTCCAATCGTGCCCCCAGTAGTGTTCACGTCCTCGCTTGCTCCCGCATCCTCCGAGGCACTAGAGGCCGTGGGTGGCGGAGTCTTTGAGGTGGACAGATGGGCCGAAGGGCCGAACTTCTTCTTCTTAGGTGCCATGGTCGATGGCGTCGTCAAAGATGAAGATGGTGATGAAGATTACGCGCTGCGCATGCTTTCAGGATCATGCAAGCGAGTCCCGTACTTGGCGCGCCAAAGATGTCACGGGATACCCACGGTCGCCTATGGGACTAGGAGGCCCCTTGCTAGTTCGGCGGGGGAACATCGCGTTGCACAAAGAGCAGACCAATGCACGGTAGCACGACAGAGAGCACACAAGCAATTTACCCAGGTTCGGGCCACCGTGAGGCGTAAAACCCTACTCCTGCTTTGGTGGATTGATGGTGGAATGGAGGTGGTGAGGCATAGTACACTTGGCCGGCAGGGGTTGCCTATGGGTAGTTGTGACTACGCGCGTATGGGTTTGTCAACTTTCTAACCTTCTAACCCCTCCTACGAGTGCCAGGGGCCTCCTTTTATAGATTAAGGGGTCATCACAATGGCAAAGTAGTAATTATCCACTGGTACGATAGCAAACAATGCTATCATACCTAACTCTGTGGGCTGATAGGGTGCATTAAATGCACCACTTAGTGTCACATCACTGGTTGCCTGGCAAGGCTTGCCGGGCTATCTTGCCAGCTCCACGCCTGTTCTCTTGACACGTCGCAGGACGGGTGTCATTTGTGGGTTTCTTATGTAGAAAATGGCTGCCATGTGGCGAATCGCTGCCACATAATCATCTTGCGGCTTGACACCACACTGATAGATGACGTGGGTCACACTTGAGTGGTTGGTGCAGTGGTTCTGCCCCCGTGAGCCCCGACAAACCTTGTCGGGGGCCTTGGTTGCCTGCTTCTGGTGGTGGCCTCGCGCCTTGCCAGGCTCGCCTGCCCGCAAGGGAGGCCCTTCTCTTGCCGATATCTTGCTCCTCCGGCTCGATCTTGGGCTCTCTGAGCTATATGTTGGTTCTTCGAATCTCTTGGTCCTTCAATCTCTGACTTGGGCTGGTGCTTCAATCTTGTTCCTGTGCCTGTCCACAGTCTAGGCGACAGACCCAGGGTCTGTTGCACCGACAGCTTACCATGCCATCTTGGGTAGGCCTGTCTATGCATGTTTCATGGCCATACCATGTTACGTATATCTCAAACTTAAGATGCCAGGGTTGAATGGCGTGATCACCATCATAGGCAACCGGAAGCTAGCTGAGGAGTGCTTCAGAAGGGCTCCTAGATTGCCGATGAGCAGATGGAGCTAGCCGAATTGGATTAATAAAATAATGCAGTGGATTCAAGTGATCTGCTAAAGTCCAAGAAGCCAACTATGGAATCCGCTTTCCAGTCGGCCAGAGAAATGAAGCCAGTGCATGTCCACCCTGAGGACTCGAATGCTTCCCCAACCAACATCTCCACCAGGCTTGACACCAAATAGGAAGGCAAGCTCATCCAGTTTCTCCGTGAGAACTGGGACATCTTTGCAGGGAAGCCTTCTGACATGTCGGTTGTGCAGACTCCGTGTTGACTTGAAGATAAAGCCTGTCAAAGAACACCTTCGATGCTCTTCAACCGAGAAGCACAAGGCCATTGGTGAGGTTATTGTGCAGCTCTTGGCCGCCAAGTTCAGCCAAGAGGTGTACCACTCCGAGTGGCTCGCCAACGTCGTCATGGTGCCAAAGAAGAATAAATATCTTCGGATGTGCATCTTCTTCAAGCACAACAATAGGGTCCGAAAGACCATATTCCTCTCCCCCACATAGATCAGATAGCAGATTCTACTGTTAGGTGTGAGCAACTCTCATTTCTAGATGCGTACTCCGGGTACCACTAGATCCAAATGTATGGTCCGAATAAAATAAAAATAGCATTCATCACCCCATTCCCGTGATTTTGTTATATCACTATGCCAGTCGGACTGAAAATTGTTGGGGCTACATTCCAACTCATGATTCGGAAATGCTTACAAAAGCAAATAAATCAAAACATGGATGCCTACATGGATGACATCATGGTCAAGTCCTAGAAAGGTTCGAACCTCCTAACGGATCTCGCCGAGACCTGCGTGAACCAGCATCTCTTTGGGATAATGGTCAATCTGGCTAATTGTACTTTTGGGGTCCCTGGTGGGAAGTTACGTGATTTCCTTATTTCTGAATGTGGGACCTATGCCAACCCCAAGAATATTGGCGCAATTGTCCGAATGAAACAACATGAACGTCTACATGACATATCGAGGCTCACAGGCAACCTGGCAGCCCTGAGCAGGTTCGTCTCATGACTTAGTGAAAGGGCCCTACCACTTTACTGACTGATGAAGAAATCTGACAGATTTGAGTGGACTCTCGAAGCACACGCCGCGTTCTAGGAACTGAAGGCCTTGCTCTCCACCAAGCCGGTGCTAGGTGCCCCAAGCAGCAAAGAACCCTTAGGCTTATACATCACGGCCATGAGCCAAGTTGTTAGCATGGTGCTCACTTTGGAGCGTAAAGAACAAGGCAAATCCTTCAAGCTCGACGGACTAGTCTACTACATCTCGGAGGTTCTGACCCCCTCCAAGCAAAGTTACCCACATTACCAAAAGTTGGTGCATGGAATTTATCTGTCTACGAAGAAGGTGGCTCATTACTTTCAAGAGAACTCGGTCATGGTGAAAAGTGACGCTCCTCTATTCGATGTCCTGAACTACAGAGATGCCAAAGGCCGAGTGGCGAAGTGGGCCATCGAGCTCCTTCCTTTGGACATCAAGTTTGATGCCAAGAAATCCACCAAGTCGCAAGCCCTAGTGGATTTTTTGGCCAAGTGGATGGAGCAAGAGCAACCTGTCTCAAGTCTTCCAAAGCACTGGACGATGTTCTTTTATGGCTCCAAGATGTTGAACGTCTCTGGAGCTAGAGTGGTCCTGGTGTTCCCTAAAGGAGACCGACTCAGCTATGTGCTTCAGATACACTTTGATTCCTCCAAAAATGAGACCGAGTACGAAGCCCTTCTGTATGGGCTGCTGATACATCTCCAATGTTTCTATAATTTATGAAGTATTCATGCCATGAAAATAACAATTTTATATGGTTTTGGTATGATTTGAATGGAATTAACCCGAACCGAGGTTGTTTTCAGGAGAACTATTGTGGTGTTGTTTTTTTGTCTCGGACTGGGCTGAAAATTTACGGTGAGACCCCCAAAGCTTCAAGGATTTAGCAGAAGCATCATGAGGAAGTGACAAGCCTAGGGGCACGCCCTCCCCCTAGGGCGCGCTGGGCAGGCTTGTTGCTCCCTCGTGGGCCCCTTTGATGTGAAACCAATGCCAAAAATTCCTATAAATACCAAAAACCACAAAAAGAAACCTAGAACTTCTGCTCTGCCGCCACAAGCCTCTATACCGAAGCAATCTCATCTCTATCCCTATTTCGGCACCCTGCCGAAGGGGGAAATCATCACCGGAGGCCATCTTCATCATCCCGGCGGTCTCCATGATGAGGAGAGAGTAGTTCACCCTTGGGGCTAAGGGTATGTATCAGTAGCTATGTGTTTGATCCCTCTCTCTCTCTCTCTCTCTCTCTCTCTCTCTCTCGTGTTCTAGATTTGGCACAACCTTGATGTACCATGAGCTTTGTTAATATAGTTGGATCATATGGTGTTTCTCCGTCGCTATCTTGTTGTGATGAACTAAGTTTTTACCTTTGAGGTTTCACTATTATCTGATTGAATACCTTTTGGATATGAGAGCACTTGATGTATGTCTTGCATGTGGATATCCGTTGTGACAATGGGGTGTTCTATTGATTCACTTGATATATGTTTTGGTAATCAACTTGCGGATTCCTGAGGTGACATTGGGGTAATCTATCCATGTTTTCGTCCTTATTTCTTCGGTAGAAACGTTGGGCACTCTTTGTTAGTTCTTTGTGTTGGATTGAATATTATGAATGAAAAGATGTTTGATGCATATCAAATAATCAACTCACGGATACTTGTTGTGACATTGGATTATCCAGGTGACATTAGGGTTGGTTGATGTGTATCATATGGTCTTATTTTAGTATGAACACTAGGGTTGTTTGTGACACTCATATGGATGGCTCAATAGATTAATCAGACAAGGTAACTTTGAGGTGGTTTCGTACCCTACAACAATTTCATTTTATGTTCTCCGCTACATAAGAACTTTGGAGTCACTCTTTGTCACACGTTCACGCATTGTTATATGATTGAATTATGTTAGCACTGTTGAGAGATTGCACTAGTGGAAGTATGAACCCTAGGCCTTCTTTGCATTGCAATGCCGTCTGTGCTCTGATTTATCACTGGTGACCTTGGTTTATTTATTTTAGATTACGAAAACCTATATCTATTCTCCATACTACACTTGTATCACCATCTCTTCGCCAAACTAGTGCACCTATAGAGTTTACCATTGTATTGGGTGTGTTGGGGGTACAAGAGATTTCTTGTATTTGGTTGAAAGGTTGTTCAAGAGAGATCATCTTCATCCTATGCCTCCCACGAATTGATAAACCTTAGGTCATCCACTTGAGGGGAAATTGCTACTGTCCTACAAAACTCTACGCTTGGGGGCCCAACACGAGTCTAAAAGAATAAGTTGTGTAGTAGACATCAGCTGCACATGTCCATCTCTCTCGGGATCCGTCGACTAATGGTCTATGGTGACTCAGATCTAGTGGTCAACCAAGTCATGAAGGAGTGGGATATCTGGAGTCTGAAAATGATAGGATATTGCATTGTTGTCGGGTTACTATAGAAGAACTTTGAATGGATGGAGCTCCATCTTATTCCATGACTCAAGAACCAGGCAGCTAATGACTTGGCCAAAATTGGCTCCACTCAAACGGAAGTCCCTCAGAACGCGTTCCTGGAACACTTACATTCACCCACAATCAAAGAAGAACCTTTTGTTGAGGAGCCCCCACAACCTGTCGGAATATCAAATTCGACTAACTTGACATCCCTGCAGTAATCGACCTAGCCATCCAGGAGATTCTTGTGATCACTCCCGAGTGGACTGAACTGTTCATCACTTACCCGATCAGGCAAGATCTCCCAGAGGATGAGGTTGAGGCTCCTCAGATCGTCCGCTGATCGAAAGCCTTCACCGTCATGGGCGACCGACTTTAGAAAAAGAGCACCTTTGGAGTCACTCGGCACTACATTTCACTAGAGGAAAGGCAATAGATTTTACAGAAGATTCACTCGAGAACCTGTGGGCACCACGCGTCCTCTTAGGCATTGGTAATTTAGGCATTCTGGGCTAGTTTTTATTGGTGCCGCGCCAATGAGGACACCCGAGACATAGTGGACCAGTGCATTGGGTGCCAGTTCTACAAGAACCAGTCGCATAAGCCGGAGTCCGCACTGAAGACGACCCCCTCACCTGGCCATTCGCCATCTGAGGACTTGACATGAACATCCCTCTCTTCACTGGTGCGAGTGGTTTCGCTCATCTGTTGGTGGCAGTCGACAAGTTCACTAAGTGGATTGAAGTGAAACCCATAATGAAGTTGGACTCGTCGACTGCTATCATGTTCATTAAGGAGATAGTCTTTAGATTCGAGTTCTCCACAGTATCAACACCGACAACGGGTCAAACTTCGACTCAAACAAGTTCCGCGAGTTGTTATGCTCTGGGCACTCGGGTCGATTACACCTCCGTGGCTCACCCGCAGACGAATGGCCAAGCTGAATGGGCGAATGGACTGATACTCCAAGGGTTGAAGCCTCGCCTTATGTGTGATCTAACACATGTGGTAGGAGCCTGAGTCACTCAGTTACCTTTGGTCCTCTGTGGCCTATGGACAACACCGAACCGGTCCACGAATCGCACTCCATTCTTCATGGTGTACGGATCAGAGGCAGTCCTGCCGAGTGGTTTACTTCACAACTCCCCTCAAGTGGATCTATACTCAGAAGCCGAAGCTGAAGAAGCACAACACGATGGCCTTGACTTCCTATTGGCGACCATGTACCAACAGTATCTGCACTGTTATCACAACAAACATGTCGGGGGAGGAGCCTTCCAGGAAGGTGATTTTGTCCTCCAAGTGGATCAGCAGAAGCCTGACAAGCTAGCGCTACCGTGGGAGGGGCCTTTTTGCCATATCGAAGGTCCTGAATAACGTAGCCTACCGACTCTACAATTCCAGCAATGTCATAGAAGAGCCTAGGGCTTGGAACGTGGACCTGCTCCACACGTTCGACACTTGGAATAAAATTTCCCATTGTAATAATTTCCAAAATTAACTTAGATGAATAAAAGTCTAACTTTTCCTGTATATCATCTAGTTTGGCTTAGAGCCACATTTTCACTCAGGTGACTGACAACATTCAGGAACTAACACACTCCCAGCTGGTGAATTGGCTTAGTCGTGAACCAGTTTTCGTCTAAGTTCGAAAACAAATCTCGGGTGAGGACATGTTTCACACTCAGGGGCTTAGTTGCGAACCAACTTTCTCCTAATTTCAAAAATCATATCGAGTGAGGGCATGTTTCACACTCGGGGGCTTAGCTGCGAGCCAACTTTTGCCTAAGTTCAAAAAACATCCCGACTGAGGACATGTTTCACACTCGGGGGCTTAGCTGCGAACCAGCCTTCGCCTAAGTTCAGCAAACATCCTGAGTGAGGACACGTTCCACAGTCGGGGGCTTAGTTGTGAACAAGCTTTCGCCTAAGTTCAGAAAACATACCGAGTGAGGACACGTTCCACACTCGGGGGCTTAGCTATGAACCAGTTTTTGCCTAAGTTCAAAAAACATCCCAAGTGACAACATGCTCGACAATTGGGGTCTTAGCTGTGAACCAGTTTTTGCCTAATTTAAAAAATACTGAGTGAAGACAAGGTCCACACTCGGGGGCTTAACAACTGACCGGTTTCCGTGCAAGCTAATCAACACGCTAGTGAATAAGGATTAAAAACTTTGATCCGTCCAAATGTTCAAAGGAAAAAGAAAAGTAAACGAGCTCGAAGCTTGTCAAAGTTTATGGTTACGTGGCAAATTTAAGTCAAACAAGTTGTTCATGCACCCGGCTGAGGGCTGGCTGGCTCAATGAAGGTCTCCAGATCAATCCCATCAGCGATGCACGTGCCGGCCTCGATGAATGTCTCCATGAAGTCCTCGAACTTGAGTTTATTATTGTTTACCACACAGAGATTCTTTAGCTTCTCATCACCCACATCCTTGCAATGAATGCAAATGAGTGACAAGGCCACATCGGCATCACTACGGGTTGCCGACTTCTTCCATGCCTGCACTCGGGCAGGGATCTCGTTCAGCCGCATCATGATGGACTCCAGATCTGCCTGGACCGACTCCCCAGGCTGCAGCTCCTTGTCAATTCTTCCCATGGTGCCATGCAACCAAGTGATATAGCCTAGGTCGTTGTCGAGTCATTCATCGAGTCAAAGGATGGCGAGGGCAGCTTTGTCGTTGATGAGTTTCCTTGAAGGATTCTGGTCCCTTTCATTGCACTCCATCTCCAGCTCCGCATCGAGGCAGTACTCTGTTGGATAGCATAAAATAAAAAGTTGGAAAAGCCCGAGAGGAAAGGAATATCATTCGAACCAAGGACTTACCAGCGAGCTTCTCATTCATCTCTGAGCAGAAGTAGTCGATATACTGCTCGAGTGTGTTCTTCTTCTTGAGGAGCTGAGTAACCTTCTCCTCCAAGGTCATCTTCTCCTGATCAAAGGCACCGGCCTGATCCTTGCATTTTTCTCCCACTCGGAGGCTTTAGGTTTTGTCATGCTGACGACAGCCTTGAGAATCTTGATCTCCTCCTCTAGCTTGCCGACTGACACCAACTTCTCCTCAGCGAGTTTAGTCTTGGTCTTGGCTTACTACTGGGCTAGTGCCAGCTGCTTGTCTTCCAAGGCCTGCTTCATGGTGGCTAAAGAAATAGAATTCCTGAGCCTCTTTACAAGTTGGGCATTCTTGCTACGAATATCTGTCAAAGCGAATTGACTCAGATCAAAGGAGAAAATGAAATACGACGACTGATGTTGGGAAGCAACAAACCTCCAAAGGTCTTCTTCTACTTCTCTAGTCGAGCACTCTTGTGTTTCTCCACATCCAGGACCACTCGGAGTGATACCATTTCCTTCTCCAAGGCGATGTAGTGTGATCCCAGCTCGTAGGCTCTCCGTACCAAACAAGAAGATACTCACTCGGAAGATATGGATAGGATCATAATCAATTATGCCAAGTCCGAGATCATTCGACAGACCACCGAATCGGCTATGAAGAAGTTAGAGGACAACAACACCCTAATTTTCCCTCATTTGGCTGACCATCAAGTCATCTATGAAGAAGATCGAGGACAACAACACCCTGATCATCGATCATTCGCCTGACCACCAAGTCAGCTATGAAGAAGATCAAGGACAACAACACCTTGACATTCCATCATTCAGCTGACCACTGAGTCGACTATGAAGAAGATCGAGGAAAACAACAACCTGATCATCGATCATTCACCTGACCTCCGGGTCGGCTATGAAGAAGATAGAAGACAACAACATCCTGATCTTTGTCTCGTCGCATGGCCCACTGGGTCAGCTGAGTGCGGTCATGCACTCAGAGTGCCACACGATGGAAACAGTTCCGAAGACTACCACCGATTGCCTGCAATCGCAGCAGTCTCGGGGACTACACCCAGTGGGTGCACTCAGCTTGCCCCCACTAGAAAGTAACTCGTGTTGATGAGCTAAAAACAACACATTAGAAACTGTAATACTACCACCGACTCCAGTCGGTGGTAGCCTGAGGGACTACACCTAGTGGGTGCACTCAGCGTGCCCCCACCAGAACTGAAAACACTCAGAAACAACCTTACCGAGCCTGAGTGATAATGGTGACAAAAATTCAAGTTCTAAGACTCCCGCCGACTGCTTCCAGTCGACAGCAGCCTCGGGGACTACACCTAGTGGGTGCACTCAGCATGCCCCACTGGAAGGAAAATTCCACATGCTATGGGTGTGCTCTGTGCAAACCCACTAACAAAAATACAATGGACAATTAGAAGCCAAATTTCTGCAACTTCGACTGAAAGTCATACTCAAAATGGTACTTACTCGGACGTAGGTATGCAGTGCCTCACTAGCGTCATATTCGTCCTTCAGCCGATCACACATTAGGTTTACCTAGACTAGAGCAACTTTGCTCGCCCCCACCCTGTCTTGTACGACATGGCACAGGGGGTAGGCGGTGACGGAAGTCGACGAAGATGCGAGTGCAGAGCGTAGTGTCGGAACCACAGTGGTCGCAGGCACGGAACTGCTCGGGGCTAGAGGACTCAGTCCGATAGACCTTATGATGGTCTTGGCAGGCGAAACATGCTCCACTCGACGATGAGAGGCCTCCTGCATGACCAAGTTGACGTTGGTCGCCCCCACCTGGTAGCCTCCGGGTTGGATGGGTCGGTTTTGTCCTCGTCATCCAACTGGATGACTTGAGGCGGTGCTGCGCAAGCACATGAGTTGGATGCATAAATAAAAGTCAGTTAGATAAAAAATCAAAAGTCCCAGTCAGTCGGTGCATGTATATCTTTGGAGGTGGCAGTGTCTAATACGTCTCCAACGTATCTATAATTTTTGATTGTTCCATGCTATTATATTATCAACATTGGATGTTTTATATGCATTTATATGCTATTTTATATGATTTTTCGGACTAACCAACTAACCTAGAGCCCAATGCCAGTTTCTGTTTTTCCTTGTTTTAGAGTATCACAGAAAAGGAAAATCAAACATAGTCCAATTGACCGGAAACTTCACGGAACTTATTTTTGGAAGGAAAGCAACTCGGGAGACTTGGAGTCCACGTAAGGGAAGCAACAAGGAATCCACGAGGCAGGGGGCGCCCCTGGGTGCGCCCTCCACCCTCGTGGGCCCCTCGTGGCTCCCCTGATGTACTTCTTCCGCCTATATATCTCCATATACCCTAAAACGATCGGGGAGCACAATAGATCGGGAGTTCCACTGCCAAAAGCCTCCGTAGCCACCAAAAACCAATCTAGACCCGTTCCAGCACCCTGCCGGAGGGGGGAATCCCTCTCTGGTGGCCATCTTCATCATCCCGGTGCTCTCCATGACAAGGAGGGAGTAGTTCTCCCTCGGGGCTGAGGGTATGTACCAGTAGCTATGTGTTTGATCTCTCTGTCTCGTGTTCTTGAGGTGGTACGATCTTGATGTATCGCGAGCTTTGCTATTATAGTTGGATCTTATGATGTTTTCTCCCCCCTCTACTCTTTTGGAATGAATTGAGTATTCCCTTTGAGGTTATTTTATCGGATTGAGTCTTTAAAGATTTGAGAACACTTGATGTATGTCTTGTCGTGCGTATCTGTGGTGAAAATGGTATATCACGTGATTCACTTGATGTATGTTTTGGTGATCAACTTGCAGGTTCCGCCCATGAACCTATGCATAGGGGTTGGCACACGTTTTCATCATGATTTTCCGGTAGAAACTTTGGGGAATAATCATACCCACGGATACTTGAGGTGACATTGGAGTATCTAGGTGACATTAGGGTTTTGGTTGATTTGTGTCTTAAGGTGTTATTCTAGTATGAACTCTAGGGCTGTTTGTGACACTTGTAGGAATAGCCCAATGGATTGATTGGAAAGAATAACTTTGAGGTGGTTTCGTACCCTACCATGATCTCTTCGTTTGTTCTCCGCTATTAGTGACTTTAGAGTAACTCTTTGTTGCATGTTGAGGGATAGTTATGTGATCCAATTATGTTATTATTGTTGAGAGAACTTGCACCAGTGAAAGTATGAACCCTAGGCCTTGTTTCCTAGCATTGCAATACCGTTTACGCTCACTTTTATCATTAGTTACCTTGCTGTTTTTACATTTTAAGATTACAAAAACCTATATCTACCATCCATATTGCACTTGTATCACCATCTCTTCGCCGAACTAGTGCACCTATACAATTTATCATTGTATTGGGTGTGTTGGGGACACAAGAGACTCTTGGTTATTTGGTTGCAGGGTTGCTTGAGAGAGACCATCTTCATCCTACGCCTCCTACGGATTTATAAACCTTAGGTCATCCACTTGAGGGAAATTTGCTACTGTCCAACAAACCTCTGCACTTGGAGGCCCAACAACGTCTACAAGAAGAAGGTTGTGTAGTAGACATCAAGCTCTTTTCTGGCGCCATTGCCGTGGAGGTTAACGCTTGAAGGTATATCTTTATATCTTGCAATCGAATCTTTTTGTTTCTTGTTTTAGCACTAGTTTACTTTATAAAAGAAAACTACAAAAAAATAAGGAATTGAGTTTGCCTCATACGCTTCATCTTTTTAATATCTTTTGTGAGTATGATGGAAAGGAAAATTGTGCCAAAGTGCTAGAAGAAGAATGCATTAGAATGTTTAGCACTAAATATTTGAATGATGAGCATGATTGCAATGTTGTTAGTATGAATTCCTTGAATATCCATGATGCTAATGATATGCAAAGCCACAAGCTTGGGGAAGCTATGTTTGATGAAGATGATATTTTTTGTCCCCCAAGTTTTGATGAGCATATTTATTATGATGAAAGCATGCCTCCTATTTATGATGATTATATTGATGAAAGTGGATTTGGAGAGGTCATGACTTTATTTTGTGATGAATCCACTATTTCGGAAGAGGTTCCAATTGATTACGAGAACAAAGTTGCTATCTATGATGATTATTGTGATGACTTGTATGCTATAAAGATAATGATATCCGTGAAACTTGTCATCATGATTTTAGTTTTCGGTTGGATTATGCCTCACATGATAATTATTTTGTTGAATTTGCTCCCACTATTATTCATGAGAAGAATTTTTCTTGTGTGGAGAGTAATAAATTTTTTATGCTTGTAGATCATGAAAAGAATGCTTTATATGATAGTTATATTGTTGAATTCATTCATGATGCTACTGAAAATTATTATGAAGGAGGAATATATGCTTGTAGGAATTGCAATAATATCAAGTTTCCTCTCTATGTGCTTAAAACTTTGAAGTTATGCTTGTTTTGCCTTCCTATGCTAGTTGATTATAGTTCCCATAAGTTGTTTGCTCACAAAATCCCTATGCATAGGAAGGAGGTTAGAATTAAATGTGCTTGTCATATGCTTCATGATGCTCTCTTTATGTTTCAATTCTTATGTCTTATGTGAGCATCATTGAAATCATCATGCCTAGCTAGGGGCGTTAAACGATAGCGCTTGTTGGGAGGCAACCCAATTTTATTTTTGTTCCTTGCTTTTTTCTCCTGTTTAGCAATAAATAATTTATCTAGCCTCTGTTATGATTGAGTTTTCATGTTTTAATTAGTGTTTGTTCCAAGTACAACCGTTGGGAAGACTTGGGGAAAGTCTTGTTGATCTTGCTGTAAAAAAACAGAAACTTTAGCGCTCATGAGAATTGCTGCCATTTTTTTTATTGGAGAGTGCTATTTAGTTACTTATTTTTGAATATGATTAATAGATAAATTCCTCATGTCCAAAAATTTATGTGAGAATTGTTTGAGTTCCAGAAGTATACGCTTGATCTAGATTACTACAGACTGTTCTGTTTTTGACAGATTCTGTTTTCGATGTGTTGTTTGCTTATTTTTGATGAATCTATGAGTAGTATCGGAGGGTATGAACCAGAGATAAGTTGGAATATAGTAGATATTACACCAATATGAATTTATAATGAGTTCACAACAGTACCTAAGTGATGATTTATTTTCTTATTCTAACGGAGCTTACGAGTTTTCTGTTAAGTTTTGTGTTGTGAAGTTTTCAAGTTTTGGGTAAAGATTCGATGGACTGTGGAATAAGGAGTGGCAAGAGCCTAAGCTTGGGGATTCCCAAGGAACCCCAAGGTAATATTCAAGGACAACCAAAAGCCGAAGATTGGGGATGCCCCAGAAGGCATCCCCTCTTTCATCTTCGTTCATCGGTAACTTTACTTGGAGCTATATTTTTATTCGCGACATGATATGCGTTTTTCTTGGAGCGTCATTTTATTTAGCTTTGATTTTTGTTTGAATAAAATAACAAGATCTTAAATTATTAAATGTTAGAGAGTCTTCACATAGTTGCATAATTATTCGACTACTCATTGATCTTCACTTATATCTTTCGGAGTAGTTTGTCATTTGCTCTAGTGCTTCACTTATATCTTTTTAGAGAACGGTGGTGGTTTTATTTTATAGAAATAGATGAACTATCATCCTTCACTTATATTATTTTGAGAGTCTTTAGAACAGCATGGTAGTTTTCTTTGGTTATGAAACTAGTCCTAATTTGATGGGCATCAAGAGGGATATAATAAAAACTTTCATATAAAGTGCATTGAATACTATGAGAAGTTTGATACTTGATAATTGTTTTGAGATATGGAGATGGTGATATTAGAGTCATGCTAGTTGAGTAGTTGTGAATTTGAGAAATACTTGTGCTGAAGTTTGTGATTCCCGTAGCATGCACGTATGGTGAACCGTTATGTGATGAAGTCGGACCATGATTTGTTTATTGATTGCCTTCCTTATGAGTGGCGGTCGGGGACGAGCGATGGTCTTTTCCTACCAATCTATCCCCGTAGGAGCATGCACGTAGTACTTTGTCTTGATAACTAATAGATTTTTGCAATAAGTATGTGAGTTCTTTATGATTATGTTGAGTCCATGGATTATACGCACTCTCACCCTTCCACCATTGGTAGCCTCTCTTGTGCCATGCAACTTTCGCCGGTACCATAAACCCACCATTTACCTTCATCAAAACAGCCACCATACCTACCTATTATGGCATTTCCATAGCCATTCCGAGATATATTGCCAAGCAACTTTCCACCATTCCGTTATTATGACACACTCCATCATTGTCATATTGCTTTGCATGATATTTCATAATTCTTCCATACATGTCACTCATGAGTCATTGCACATCCCGGTACACCGCCGGAGGCATTCATATAGATTCATATCTTGTCCTAAGTATCGAGTTGTAATTCTTGAGTTGTAAGTAAATAAAAGTGTGATGATCATCATTATTAGAGCATTGTCCCAGTGAGGAAAGGATGATGGAGACTATGATTCCCCCATAAGTCGGGATGAGACTCCAGACGAAAAAAATAAAAAAATAGAAAAAAGAGGCCATAAAAATGCCCAAATAAAAAAAATAGAAAAATAAAAAAATGAGAGAAAAAGAGAGAAGGTACAATGCTACTATCCTTTTACCACACTTGTGCTTCAAAGTAGCACCATGATCTTCATAATAGAGAGTCTCCTATGTTGTCACTTTCATATACTAGTGGGAATCTTTCATTATAGAACTTGGCTT
Source organism: Triticum dicoccoides (assembly GCF_002162155.2). Classification (NCBI taxonomy): domain Eukaryota; kingdom Viridiplantae; phylum Streptophyta; class Magnoliopsida; order Poales; family Poaceae; genus Triticum; species Triticum dicoccoides. Next base: position 306,233,719 of record NC_041386.1, read on the forward strand.
GTATATTCCAATAATGGGCTTCCTCAAAATGCGTTAGGTCTTCGTGAGCAAGCAAGTTGGATGCACACCCACTTAGCTCCTTTCGTTGAGCTTTCATACATTATAGCTCTAGTGCATCCGTTGCATGGCAATCCCTACTCACTCATATTGATATCTATTGATGGGCATCTCCATAGCCCGTTGATACGCCTAGTTGATGTGAGACTATCTTCTCCTTTTTGTCTTCTCCACAACCACCATTCTATTCCACCTATAGTGCTATGTCCATGGCTCACGCTCATGTATTGCGTGAAGATTGAAAAAGTTTGAGAACATCAAAAGTATGAAACAATTGCTTGGCTTGTCATCGGGGTTGTGCATGATTTAAATATTTTGTGTGGTGAAGATGGAGCATAGCCAGACTATATGATTTTGTAGGGATAGCTTTCTTTTGCCATGTTATTTTGAGAAGACATGATTGCTTGGTTAGTATGCTTGATGTATTATTATTTTTATATCAATATTAAACTTTTGTCTTGAATCTTATGGATCTTAATATCCTTGCCACAATAAAGAGAACTACATGGATAAATATGTTAGGTAGCATTCCACATCAAAAATTCTATTTTTATCATTTACCTACTCGAGGACGAGCAGGAATTAAACTTGGGGATGCTGATACGTCTCCAATGTATCTATATTTTTTGATTGTTCCATGCTATTATATTATCAACCTTGGATGTTTTATATGCATTTATATGCTATTTTATATGATTTTTGGGACTAACCTATTAACCTAAAGCCCAGTGCCAGTTTCTCTTTTTTCCTTGTTTTAGAGTACCGCAGAAAAGGAAAATCAAACGGAGTCCAATTGACCTGAAACTTCACATAACTTATTTTTGGAAGGAAAGCAACCCGGGAGACTGGAGTCCACGTAAGGGAAGCAACAAGGAAGCCACGAGGCAGGGGGGCGCCCCCCTGGGCGCGCCCTCCACCCTCATGGGCCCCTCGTGGCTCCCCTGACGTACTTGTTCCACCTATATATCTCCATATACCCTAAAACTATCGGGGAGCACAATAGATCGGGAGTTCCGCCGCCAGAAGCCTCTGTAGCCACCGAAAACCAATCTTGACCCATTCCGGCACCCTGCCGGAGGGGTGAATCCCTCTCCGGTGGCCATCTTCATCATCCCGGTGTGCTCCATGACAAGGAGGGAGTAGTTCTCCCTCGGGGCTGAGGGTATGTACCAGTAGCTATGTGTCTGATCTCTCTCTCTCTCTTTCTCTCTCTCTCTCTCTCTCTCTCTCTCGTGTTTTTGAGGTGGTACGATCTTGATGTATCGCGAGATTTTCTATTATAGTTGGATCTTATGATGTTTTCTCCCCCTCTACTCTCTTGTAATGAATTGAGTTTTCCCTTTGAGGTTATCTTATCGGATTGAGTGTTTAAAGATTTGAGAACACTTGATGTATGTCTTGCCGTGCGTATCTGTGGTGACAATGGGATATCACGTGATTCACTTGATGTATGTTTTGGTGATCAACTTGCGGGTTCCGCCCATGAACCTGTGCATAGGGGTTGGCACACGTTTTCATCGTGATTCTCCGGTAGAAACTTTGGGGCACTCTTTGAGGTTCTATGTGTTGGTTGAATAGATGAATCTGAGATTGTGTGATGCATATCGTATAATCTTACCCACGGATACTTGAGGTGACATTGGAGTATCTAGGTGACATTAGGGTTTTGGTTGATTTGTGTCTTAAGGTGTTATTCTAGTACGAACTCTAGGGCTGTTTGTGACACTTATAGGAATAGCCCAACTGATTGATTGGAAAGAATAACTTTGAGGTGGTTTCGTACCATACCATAATCTCTTTGTTTGTTCTCTGCTATTAGTGACTTTGTAGTGACTCTTTGTTGCATGTTGAGGGATAGTTATGTGATCCAATTATGTTATTATTGTTGAGAGAACTTGCACTAGTGAAAGTATGAACCCTAGGCCTTGTTTCCTAGCATTGCAATACCGTTTATGCTCACTTTTATCATTAGTTACATTTTTTAATATTTCCAGATTACAAAAACCTATATCTACCATCCATATTGCACTTGTATCACCATCTCTTCGCCGAACTAGTGCACCTATACAATTTATCATTGTATTGGGTGTGTTGTGGACACAAGAGACTCTTTGTTATTTGGTTGCAGGGTTGCTTGAGAGAGACCATCTTCATCCTACGCCTCCTATGGATTGATAAACCTTAGGTCATCCACTTGAGGGAAATTTGCTACTGTGCTACAAACCTCCGCACTTGGAGGCCCAACAACGTTTACAAGAAGAAGGTTGTGTAGTAGACATCAGTGTCCTCCGCACTGGTCTTGCTGAGAGAGGCGAGGGTCCTGATCTTTTGATGAGATGATAACTATCGATTTGGTGGAGTCGACTTTGACGATCCGACTACAAACATGCAAGACGTTGCACCTTAGCAATTGCTAAACCAATCTCCTAAGGTTACTGAAGATGCCGGAAGCACGGTCAGCCTGACCACAAAGGTCTATTGCTGCAAGCAATCGAAGAACGAGAAAGAATATGATAAAACAATCTTTATATTGCAAATAGATATGAAGTATTGATAATGGTGGGGATCTGTAAGCGGTCTTGGTTTGGTCGTTGGACATAAACGAAGTACACGAAGTTGCAATGGCTAACTTTTAACTAAACAAATCCCCACGAAAAAGCTACTAGATGGATCTACTTATATAGGAGCAAGGGGTGGCGGCCAAGGATGTGGGAGGACATCCCAAGGCAGCCTAAAACTAACCCTAGGTCGTACAAGGCTCATGGACCCAACTGGAGGTGATGCAACACCTTTGGGCTTGTAGTTTGACTCGGATTCTGCTGCAACATCAGATTGTTTCCTCTGTAACTCAACGCTCCGGATGAATTTGAAGGTGAATCCAATTGTGTTGGAAAGAGCACTAAATCTACTTTCAAAAAAAAGATTCACCCAACTCGGAGTCCGTATGAAAAAGTTGTTGGAGTTTTGAGTCAGGTATGTCTGTGCAGTCCGAATCTGAATCCAGAACGTGAGAGACTTGGACTCTATCTTCTCTTGGCCCAAAAGTGACGTGAGAGGACTTTTTGAACAACACCTAAACTTCTCTTTTCCCCGTATCTTCACATGTGGATTGTACAAATGTCTCATACACCTGCAATTAGACATGGCACAAAAGTCTGTGAAGCATTTTTGTCGTGGATGACATAAATACATTATTGCATAGTTTGCATTAGAAATTACCTCACAAATATACATGTATGCAATATTTTTGGTCGTATCCAAGGTATTCATGTCCTCATCATCCTCCCCTTCTTGAAAACAACCCGTCCTCGGCGTTGCTTAATCTGAAATGTGGCTAACAAAAAAGACAAGGTGTACATGTTGTATATGTATATGTCATCCATTTTTACTTCCCTTGGTTTTTGCACAAATGGCACATGTATACATGAGTAATTTTCATAGTTCACAAAATCTGAAGCCGGAATATTATCACAAGTGGAAGGCATGAAAATATTGCAACTCAGTTTGCACATATAAGTGAAGCTCTTATTCATAACAAAGGATTGACAATGTTCATCATTAAACCATCCCAACATTGGTGAATAAACCTTACTTGCACAAAATTTACATGCTACAACATTCTTAAATAAGCAAACATGCAATAAGTCATTTGACACAGAATCATCACCAAGATTAGAGGTCATATCAAAATGATTAAACATTGGTTCTTTTGCATCAACAATTAATTCAATGGGTGCACTCAAAATTGTTGGTATTTCAGTTGTTTGATCACATGAAGCATTCATGAGAGTAATAAGATTCTCGAAAATAGGTGGTGTGCTCAAATCAAGAGGTAACTCAACACATGATGCATTCAAGTTAACTAGGCATGCATCATTCTCATGTGAAGTTATATCATCAATACCTTTACTGTTACCTTGTCGCAAAGACGTAGCTGATGTAGGTACGAACGTTGACAATGTACCATACTCTTGAGATGATGTCGCGCTCACAATTTGAGGTGGGGCTGCTCTAGTAGGTGCCACGGTGGAGGAACCAACCGGCGGTGGTGAGCATGAACTGGAATAGTAGTTGTTGTAGTCACCCAATGCATCCTCCTGTATCTGTCTCTCAAAGGTACAAGAACGAACATACGTACCAGTAATGCAACGAGGAATATATTGAAATCTTGCCTAGATATCATGGTTCAAACCACCAAAAAATCTATTCATTGTATCATCCTCAGATTCTTCTATGTCACAATGATGCATATAAGATTTGAACTCTTGGTTGTAAGCATGAATAGTGTTGTTGCCTTGTTTAAATTGTTCAAATTTGTGAAGCAATTCACGATGATAGTAAGGAGGGAAAAATTGTTGTATCATTACATATTTCAAATCTTTTGAAGTTGTGGGTTGGTTATCAATGTTTTTCTTACAATGCACACTCCACCAAACAGAAGCAAAACCAGTAAATTCTCTAGTGGCACCTCGTACTCGCTCAAGTTCAGAAAAGTCATGGAGACTAAAAACTTGTTCTACTTCAAGCTCCCAAGCTAGATAAATAGCAGGATTAAATCTGACCATGTGCTTGTGTGTGTTGTCCCAGCTCTCGTGATGGTGAAGATGTGTCCGTCGTCCAAGAACTTCTATCTCTGGAACCTGTCATGATTAGTAGAAACAAGAAACGAAATTCAAGAATAATGTTCCTATGAACTACTAGGATGTGGTTGTAAAGTGCTCACATTAAAGCAAATATCAATATCTTACAAGTTCTTACCATGCGGCAGGTGGTGACAGGCAACCAGCGGTGTCAAATAACTCTGAAGATTGTGTAAAGCGATTGCCAGGGGAACATACGTATACATGGTGTAGAAATATGTGGAGATGGGTTGGCTATATATGATAGCAAAAGATTAGCAATAATCAATTCAGGGATGCAATGTTGAATAAACACTCAGTGACGGTATTGTGCTGGTCCTAGGCTAGACCGGACTAGAGATGTGAGCCTAGAAAACTACTGTGGTCACGCCATAGCACAACTAGCATCAATGAAGGATACTAAGTAGCTCTGGACAACAAGATATAAGTGAAGATCACAACAGCAGTAAAGATAATGATGAAAAACAATTGCCAAGCAGGATATACAACAACTTTCTCTCAAACTTTTCTCTGGAAAAGTTTGTGCCAATTTTCTGATAATTTTTCTCAAGAATGGCACTGACTCAAGCTTTCAAATGCAAAAACAATCACTCAGTTCCGAGTTGATATGAAGAGTAAAAAAATTCTAAAACTGGCGTGAAAAACTGGAACAAGCTGTGTTGTGAACTTCGAAGGGCAAAAAGACCTATTTAGAAGCTGATTCTGGGGTGCCAAATATTGAACTATTTAGATGCAGCTCGTCGCTAGCTTTCATTTGAGTACCCGCGGAGTTAAAACGGACTTCGTATGAGGAAGTTATGGTTATTTTACTGAACAGTGCACGAAACAGATTCCAATCCGAAATAAACTAGGAGATTGAGTCTAGATAGATCCAAATTTTGTTTTTTTCTTCTCTCTTTTTTTCCTCACACTTTTTTTCTTTCTCTCCTTTTTTTCTCTGACTTTTTTAACTTTTTTCTCTTTTTTTTCTATGCCTTTTTTTCTCTCTCCCTCTTTCCAAGACAAACTAGATAAGATGCAGATTGGATCTAACGAAGATGTGAACGACCTCAACTATGATTGTGACATTGAACGATGGGTAGCATGTGGTGGAAATTGGTGGATGGATGGTGGATAGCGGAAGGGATAACGATGCAGCGGGGGCATGACTAATGTGAAAATAACTCGAAACTCTAAACGAACTAGACACTAAGACCAACAACTTGACACGACGATGCAACTGATAATTCAACTATGCAAGCAATGAAAAGAAAATTGCAAAGGCTCAGACTGGCTTGGACAAAGGTTGAATAGATCTAACTTTTTTGTGGCTTTTTCTTGGACAATAGGTAAGAAAATAAATCTAATATAGGAAAAACTGGAAATTCTCACCGAGCAACCTGAAAACTGATACCACTAGATAGAGGCGAGGGTCCCAATCTTTCAATGAGATGATAACTATCTATTTGGTTCATTCGAATTTGACGATCCGACTACAAACGTGCAAGACGTTGCGCCTTAGCAATCCTAAAGCAATCTCCTGAGGTTACTAACGATGCCGGGAAGCACAGTTAGCCTGACCACGAAAGTCTATTCCTACAAGCAATTGAAGAACGAGCAAGAATATGATAAAGCAATATGAATATTGGCAAAGATATATGAAGTATTGATAATGGTGGGGATCCGTAAGCAGTCTTGGTCTGGTCGTTGGACATTTGAAGTACACGAAGTTGCAATGGCAAACTTTTAACTAAACAAATCCCCACGAAAAAGCTACTAGATGGATCTACTTATATAGGAGCAAGGGGTGGCGGCCAAGGAGGTGGGAGGATGTCCCAA
>NC_041386.1:306240243-306321369 GCF_002162155.2 Triticum dicoccoides
AAATTGCAAAGGCTCAGACTGGCTTGGACAAAGGTTGAATAGATCTAACTTTTTTGTGGCTTTTTCTTGGACAATAGGTAAGAAAATAAATCTAATATAGGAAAAACTGGAAATTCTCACCGAGCAACCTGAAAACTGATACCACTAGATAGAGGCGAGGGTCCCAATCTTTCAATGAGATGATAACTATCGATTTGGTTCATTCGAATTTGACGATCCGACTACAAACGTGCAAGACGTTGCGCCTTAGCAATCCTAAAGCAATCTCCTGAGGTTACTAACGATGCCGGGAAGCACAGTTAGCCTGACCACGAAAGTCTATTCCTACAAGCAATTGAAGAACGAGCAAGAATATGATAAAGCAATATGAATATTGGCAAAGATATATGAAGTATTGATAATGGTGGGGATCCGTAAGCAGTCTTGGTCTGGTCGTTGGACATTTGAAGTACACGAAGTTGCAATGGCAAACTTTTAACTAAACAAATCCCCACGAAAAAGCTACTAGATGGATCTACTTATATAGGAGCAAGGGGTGGCGGCCAAGGAGGTGGGAGGATGTCCCAAGGCAGCCTAAAACTAATCCTAGGTTGTACAAGGTTCATGGGCCCAAGTGGAGGTGATGCAACACCTTTGGGCTTGTAGTTTGACTCGGATTCTGTTGCAACGTCAGATTGTTTCGTCCATAACTCAACTCTCCAGATGAATTTGAAGGTGAATCCAATTATGTTGGAAAGAGCGCGAAATCTACTTTCAAACAAAAAAAAGAATCACCCAATTCGGAGTACGTATGAAAAAGTTGTTGGCGTTTTGAGTCAGGTATGTCTGTGCAGTCCGAATCGAATCCAGAATGTGAGAGACTTGGACTCTATCTTCTATTGGCCCAAAAGTGATGTGAGAGGACTTTTTGAACAGCACCTAAACTTCTCTTTTCCCCTTATCTTCATATGTGGATTGGACAAATGTCCCATACACCTGAAATTAGACATGACACAAAAGTTTGTTAAGTATTTTCGTCTTGGATGACATAAATAAATTATTGCATAGTTTGCATTAGAAATCACCTTACAAATATACATGTCTGCAATATTTTTGGTCGTATACAAGGTAGTCATGTCCTCATCACTCGCTCCGGTCCTGCTTGGAGCATTCAGGTCCAGTGACGTCGTCAAGGTCTCATTGCTGCGACATACAATAACACTCGACCGTTAGCCGAGTCAAGATAATAATGGACGAAGACTAAACAAGAACATTTACGTTGAGGCCACCGGCATTGTCACTTTGATACGAGGCATAGTGGCCTTGCAAGGCTTGGAGGCCATTTGTTCGGGCTGCTTCTCAGCAGAGCTCTTCGCTTTGGCACGCCCGCGCTTCTAGGTGCCCATTGTTCGCCCCGAAGCAGTTAGATGCTGAGCCCCTCCCGCCTTAGCACTCAGATCATGCAGCGCTTTGGAGCGAGGCTCCTTCGGTCCCTCAAAGGAAGGTGAGGACTAAGCCTACTCTCCCTCCTCAATGCTTTCGTCCTCGGCACTCTCATCATTGTCATCGTCATCGTCTTCCTCCGACTACTGGCGCTCGTCATCACTCGTCACATCCTTGGGTGACCGTCGATCACCGAGATGTCTGAGATCATGTGTTGGAAACTGCAGGGAAACAAAAACACCATAAAACATAAATCAGCCATGCTAGAACTAACTTATGGATGCTTTGACTGGACAGAAGAAGTTTACATCTTCTGGCGGCAGGTCCTTGGCATATGGGGGCACCCTCCTGGCCCCGTGGGTTGTCTCAAGCGCAAATGATTGCTCTGATCTTGGCTCCCACGTACTTCACGGCGATCTCCTCTGGATGCACCTAAGTGGGGGTCACTCAACCCTTCATACATCCACATAGGATGGGCCCGGGCCTGCAATGGCTAGATCCATCGAGTGAGGAATGTCTCCAGTAGATCCATCTCGTTAACGTCGGCGTTCACAATAGTGACAAGGGCACTGGCCAGGGTGCTGACCTCCGTCTTCTCCTTGGTCGCCAAAAGGGACTCGGGATCCCTCACCCTCTCCACCAAGTACGGGGGAAGGCCCAAATGGATGTTGGCCCCAAGGAAGTCCCTGCAATAAAACCAAGTCCCCTGCCACCCCTTGAAGGAGTCGGGGAAACTCATCTTTGGGAAGGCACTACCCCCTCTGCTAGATCCCCAGGCCCCCGCACAGCTAGGTGATGTGGGTCTTCTTGCCTGTCCGCGAATCCTTTTTCATGTTTGTCGGTACAACTAACATTTACGTTTGTTGCCCTGACTGTACACAGGCGTGTTGGCATCACATAACTACACCAACATATAAAGGAAGGCCAAGCCAGAGAAGCAAAACTTTGAGAGATCAAAGAACGGATCAAGAAGACGAAGACAAACCAAGACAACAAGATATCACCTTGGGAAAGCGTCCCTTGCTGGGCAGGAGAGCCTGACCAGGTCGAGGCCACCACAAGGACAAGTCCAAGATTTCCCTAGCAGGCTTGTCGGGTCCACCATGGGAAGATCTCCCCGACAAGGCACAACCGCTCCAACGCTCCACCGCACCACGACACTAATTACTTATTTGTGCGGTGTTGAGCCCCCAAGTGATTAAGTGGCATCCACTGAGCATGTTGCAGCCATTCAGGAGACAGATTACCTTCATATGACACTCGTCCAGAGGCATGTCAAGCTGATAAGAAGAAGATGACTAAGTGGCATGACATGCTTGCCTGGCTGCATCCTCAGCATGACACCTAGAAGTGCATTTAATGCACATTGTCCTAACTGCTAGTGATGTAGGGTGGAACCCTACATGGCCGATCTTTCACAAAAGGAGCGGATCCCTTGAAGAACATGAAGAACACGAGGGGAAACATGAGGGGAAACACGAGAGAATCACTCAAACCAACAAGAATGATCACACATATGCTAGATCCAAGTACACATAGAGATAACACGATCCAAAGTCAACAAGGGACGATACAAGGCGTAACCGGTTCTTCTCCAAAGGAGGTCTTGATGCTCTTCTTCACAAGGAGGTCTTGAATCCAATGTGGATCTTCTCCGAAGAGGGGCTGCGGTCTCCCTCAAGGAGTAGATCCGTATGGATGAGCAAATATCTATCTCAAGTATGAGCTAAACCAATGCTAACCTAACTAGAAGGAGGTCTATTTATAGTCTTAGTGCAAATGGGGGCGAAGTGAAGGGGTACATGGTCCTCGGGCCTGATCCTGTGCACAGATAGGTACCGGACGTCCGGTGTGTAGCGGTCGTTCGGTAGCTCATGGGCGGCCGGACGTCCGGTGGCTTCCGGACATCCGCAGGTGATGGCTCGGTTGCTGAGGTACCGGATTTCCGGAAGTGGCCGGTTGTCCGGTGGCTTCGGACGACCGCTCGTTTGGCTCGGGTGCGGAGATGCCGGTCGTCCGGTCCAGGCTGGTCGTCCGCTCTCTGTAGCTTGGCTGGAGCTTCAGGCGACAGACGTCCGGTCCCGACCAGTTGTCCGGTGGCTGTAGCTTTCGTGGCATCCCTTCTTCTCGTCCTTAGCACTCGGTGTCCTCACCGTCTTGTTTGTTGGATGTAGTTTCTCCATGGCTCTCCTCCAAGTACCTGATCACACATAGTGTTTCCGCTTGAGGTAGCAGCCATGTCTCATGCATAGAGAGTGGTAGTTCGGAAAGGAGCGAGTTCACCTTAACTTCGATAGCCTTTGCTCATGCTCTTGTCATTGGTCCAAGTGGTGTCATGGGTGATGTAGGTAGTTCCATGGAGATGACCTTGGGATGCTCCGCATCATCTCCCCTCTCTTGGAAGAGATCTGACCTCGGATCAAAATTTTCATCACCATGGTAGGGAGAAAGATCCTTGACGTCGAAGACATCGCTCACGTTGTACTTATCGTGTGGGGGGTCGATCTTGTAAGCATTGTTGTTGTAGCGTGCAAGCACCTAGAATGGTCCATCGGCTCGTGGTAGAAGTTTCGACTTGCGCTCGTTGGTGAAGAGTTCCTTGCGGAGGTGTAGCCACACGAGATCTCCAATCTTGAATATCATGGGTTGCTTGTTGACATTGAGCTTGGTCTCGAGTCGTTGTACTTGGCGCTCGATGGTGTGCCTTGTATCTTCATGCATCTTCTTGAGATGGTTCACTCACGTCCATATTGATGCGCTCTTGTAGTGCTAGAGGGAAAATGTCCAATGGGGAATCCGTAGACGACCTCGAAGGAGGACTTTCTGGTAGTTGAGTGTCTTGCGCAGTTGTAGGCGAACTGGGCGATAGGTAGGCACTCCTCCCATTCCTTGATGTTCTTCTTCACGCGAAGTAGAGCGGCGAGTGTGCGGTTGGTCACCTCCGTTTGGCCGTCTGTTTGTGGATGGTAAGCCGTGGAGAAGAGTAGCTTGATTCCGAGCTTGGTGCATAAGGTTTTCCAAAAGTAGCTTAGGAACTTGACGTCACGGTCCGAGACTATCGTCTTTGGTACTCCATCACTGGTGCACGCCGGTCCTAAAGAAACGGTTTTTACCCCTTTCTGTGCCCGCATTTGGAACCGTCGCCAAGTGAGTGTGTGCGATAGGGTATCCTTCCCACATGACCTAGAAATCATCGGGGATAGGCCCTCTTGGGACCCAGGCTGGGGCCGTGTGCGATCGGGCAAGGCATCGAAACCCAATCATTTCCATAGGTATGTACATCCCACACGGTGAATCCCAGAAATCATTTTCGTATGTATGTACATCCCACATGGTGAATCCTAGAAATCATTTCCATAGGTATGTACATCCCACACGGTAATCCAAGAAAATATTTCCATAGGATGTACATCCCACACGGTGAATCCTAGAAAAACATTTCCGTTCGTATGTATATCACACACAGTCAATCCAAAGAATACATTTCCGTTCTTATGTACATCCCACACAGTCAATCGAGGGAAAACTTTTCCGTTCGGTCGTAAATCCCACACAGTTTTATGTGTAGGCTCGTGTGTGAAAGGTGTAACTATCACACATGGTCTTCCTTGGTTAACTGTTTTATTTTATCAACTATATCACACACTATTTGATGAAGAAAACTATGTGGCATTGGGCTATGCATCGCAATCGCTTTTATTGCTAGAACCGTTTGCAAAGGTACATGACACATTTAGCAGGTTTATTAGTTTACAATTAATAATTCCTGTATTACGCAAATTCACATTTCATATCGAACAGCTGTTTGCCAATTTCATATTAGGCACATAAATATATTATAACATCACAGTACTGTAGCTACATCAAAACAGCACAATACAACATATAGCTAGTTCAACTTCATAAGCACAATATATTCATTTCCCTAATCAAGATCATCCAGGCTCGTCTTATCCACCTCTGATTTTAGTTCAGTAAGAACCCGTTTTGCACGGGCCAACTGGGAAAGTGTCTCCTCCTTCGCCAACACCATCTTAGAAAAGTCTTTTTAAAAAAAATCTGAGCTCATTCTCCACCTTCAATTTTTTATCCCGCATCTTGACATATGCTTCAGCGTTGACAAGACATTCTCGAAGCCTAGCTGTGTTCACTTCCTCATACATGCTCCAGAGCTTCGTTAGGCACATCTTCAAAGACTGTGGCCACTCTTGATCAACCCACTCCAAGTAAGAACACTTTTGTTCATCCTATAATATTTAAAACTAGATCAGTAACAATTGTAGGGGAAATGGGTTTATAGCAACATATAAAACAATGAATGCTTATTTTCAAAAACTGAAGAAACATGTTAATTATGACATATCTTCTCAAAAAGATCAATGTGCAAATGAAATAATTGGTACTGAGACAACAACCAAATTCTGGAACATCAGAAGCTATAATTAACTACAACGATGCTACAAGTTCTTAATCATGTACAATAAATAACAAATTGAACATTTTATGAGGAAGGTAAATATAACTGCAACACCATAGCGGCTGTGTTTGGATGACAACAAATTGATACTAACAGGTGTGTACATGCACAAATTTAGTAACATAGAACTAATAGCACTAAGGCCGTCCACTATGTATGCCAAAACTAGTGTAAAGACAACGGTTGCTACATCTCGCACCGGTGCCCTGAACTGGCGAGCCGATGCAGTGGAAAAAAATCAGGGACCCGGACTCCGGAGCACGTAGTTGCTTCGATGCCCAGTTCTTTTGTGCCATAAAGATTTAGTATTTTACTACTTGGCTGCCCGGATGTGTGGACCAAAGTTGGCTGCAGAAACTGCTAAAGTGGTGCCAAATAATTTTCTAATGGCACCGCTGATGAGATGGCAACAATTTAAGATACTAGGTACAAACTATGACACTGTCCTAGGATGCGTTTGGTTGAAGGTGTGGTATGAATGGGTTGGGACCGTGACAGTGATTGAATCACATCTAACAAATGATTTGTAACAACGGAAGAGGGTCTAACCTTGTTTGCACATGCCAGAAACTTCCTCCCAGTGTCCACAGAATCAAACCCAAGTAGCTTGACACATGGAGATTGATGATGAGAACGAGCAGATAGATCTTCAGCCACCTCGCTCCATTCATTGCCACTGATGGTCTTAGGGAGCTACAAGAGGAAGAAACGACTCAAATCGACCTTCGGGTAAAAATCCTTCATTCCAAGCCATAGCCCGAGAGAGAGAAGAGAGGCATACCCGAGTGGTGAAGGAGTAGTCGCCGGAGGAGGAACCGCTGGAGATGTCTGTGAAGAAGACCATGGCGACCCCGGCGGTAGGATGCGGGATGGCGAGAGTGAGGAAGTGGCTATAGCTTAGCAAGGAATGAATGAAGGAAGGAAGGAAGGAGGAAACATGGGAAAATGTGACTTGTGGTCGGGGAGAAAAGGGGGTGGGGAAGGAGGAACGGGGCGGGGGTAGATATTTTGGCGGTAGGCCAAAATTTTGGAAATGTGGAGGGAAACTTTGCGCGCGGTGCCGCCGGACCATTCACTTTGAACGATTGTGTGCATCTCAAAAGATTCTTCTGCTTTACGCGCATGGGATGAGTTTGATAATTCAAATTTTGGTCTCAAAGGCGTGGGCACATTCACTTTGAACGTGAGCGGTGCCACCAGACCATTCACTTTGAACGATTATGTGCATCGCGAACGATTCTTATGCTTTACGCGTATGGGATGAGTTTGATAATTCAAATTTTGGAGGAAATTTCCCCTGGTACGTCATTGCATAATTTAACATTGCTTGCTAATTTAGGCCAACAAAAGAGCGTACAGCGGACAAACCACACTTACTGAATCGAGCAATTTTAGTAATTACACAGAGCTAGTTGACCTAAACATTGCTCTAACAAAAGACCAGCATTAAAAACAAAGCCTAAGCACGCATAATTAAAAATCCGCTGTCGCGCAGGCCTATGCATCGCCGGTGTGAGATGAGACATCGATGACTTGTCCTGGCGACATGCCGCCATTGGTGGACTCCACGCCCCCCCTGCTGAAGTCGACCGCGTCCTCGTCCTCGTCCTCGGCACCGCCCTAAAGGTTGTAGTACTCATAGTAGTGGCTGCGCCAGAGCTCGCGTTGGTACTCCACCGTCGATTCCTCAACGGATAGACTCTTCTCCACCTCGACCTCGGCCACGCGCAACTACTCCTCCCGACGCTCCTCGATCTCCGCCGCCTCCTGCATCTCCAGCTCCCGCTCAACGACCTCATGAGGAAGCAGGTGCTCCATGGCCACTGCCGCCTTTTCAAACGTGGGTTACATGCTAGAGTCTAAGGTGGCATGGAATATCTTGGCGTGTGCATCCTTGATCTTGGCGTGGATGGCCTTGACCTAGGCTAGGGCGTCATCAGCGACACAAATGACAGCTCGAGCGCTCTCGGCGTTTGCAGCCGCCATCGCAGCAGCAGCTGCAGCCGTCTCGGCTGCTGTAGCTGCCCTGTCGGCTGCCGGAGATGCCCTCTTGACGGAAGCGGCCGCGCTTAATGCATATGCATCGGCACTCTCAGCGTTAGCGGTCGCGCTCTCGGCGCAGGCGGCGGTGCTCGGGGGAGGGGACGCGGCCATCGTACGGTCCTTCATGAAGCGTTTCCACGGCATCATCTTTGCAAGAAGGGGTGCGGGAATGGGGATCGGGATTCATGGATTCGGGGGTTGCCGGCACTAGAGCAAACGAGTCGGCGAAGCTTAAGGAGGGAGACTTAAATAGACCTAGATAATTTCATAGCAAACGGTTCTTGAAAACAACTGTGTGTGATGTTGTAGATATTTTTTATTAGCTGTGAAAGACAAATTTGGAATAAAGTGCCAAGGGATAGTATTTAAATTGAACGAGAAATTTTGTAGTACTAATACAACTGTCATGTCAAATTTTGGAAAATTTCAGGGGTCATTTGACCTTCTAGGACATTTAAGTGATTTTCTAGCCATTTAATGACCGTAATTGAAATTTGAACTACATGTACATGCAACAGCTAACCATAACGGTTTGGAAACTCATATTTCGTGTACTTATGCATGATTTAAGTCCATGTGCAGTAAATTTGAAGGAATTTTCAAACATATTGGTCTAACGGCTATGAGACAATTAAGCATGGAGTGACATGGCATTTTAATTTCAAAAAATAAAAAAAATAAAAAACACAGGAAACCTTGGTTGATGTAATGTCATGCCACCAAAATGATGAGGTAAAAAATTGGCATGTTTGACCAAAGTTTGGACACACAACCCCTCACAAACCGGAGCAACTCACTAGAAGGCTCGTGGTTCCGAGAGGGAACAATGCATGTTTGATGACGAACGGGAGATAGCTTCCTCTTACGGCCTTCAAATTTTTTCTATGTCTAACGTTCACTACTACAACTATAATGTGATATTTTTGAAAATTCTAGGGGTCATTTGACCTTTTAAAGACATTTAAGTGATTTTCTAGCCATTTAGTGACCGTAATTCAAATTTGAACTACATCTACATGCAACACGTAACCGTAACGATTTGAAAATCATATTTGTGTATTTGTGTGCGAGTTAATTCCATGTGCAGTAAACTAGAAGGAATTTTCAATCATATTTATATGGCGACATGGAAACATATGCATGAATACGTATGCATGGAGTGGCATGGCATTTTAATTCCAAAAAAATAGAAACACATGAAACCTTGGTTAATGTAATGGCATGCCATCAAGATGATGTGGTAAAGAAATTGGCATGTTTGACGAAAGTTTGGACACACACCCCTCACAAACCGGAGCAACTCGCTAGAAGGTTCGTGGTTCCAAGAGGGAACAATGCATGTTTGATGACGAACGGGAGATAGCTTCCTCTGACGGCCTTCAAATTTTTTCTACGTCTAATGTGCACTACTACAACTGTAATGTGAAATTTTTGAAAATTCTAGGGGTCATTTGACCTTTCAAAGACATTTCAGTGATTTCCTAACCATTTAATGACGGTAATTCAAATTTGAACTACATCTACATGCAATGCCTAACCAAACCGTTTTGAAAAAAAATGATATATGTGTACTTGTGTGCGAGTTAATTCCATGTGCAGTAAATTAGAAGGAATTTGCAAACATATTGGTCTCATGACACGGACACATGCATACGTATGCATGGAGTGACATGGCATTTTAATTCAAAAAATAGAAAAATGATGAGAAACCCATGAAACCTTGGTTGATGTAATGTCATGTAGCGACCAGACCTCAAACAGTCTGATCTCTGTGCATCAGTGTCATCCCTGGATTGGTAATGCTGACATGCAAAGTACTTGAGGATTTATAACAGAGTAGCAATCACACACTTATTACATCGAATGTCTCGAAAGAGAACATATCACAATAAATATGGCTTAAGGCCATCTAATACGATAACAACGGAAGGCTTGGAAGATAAAGTGAGTCCATCAACACCAAAGGCATCACTGAGTGAAAGACCATGACCTAAGGCACCTTACTCGTCATCTGAAAAGTCTGCAACATAATACGTTGCAGCCCAAAAATGGGTCAGCACATGGAATATGCTGGCAATGTAAAACAAGAGAGCAATGAACAATCTAAAGCTATCACTACATGCATATATGGCTGGTGGAGGCTGTACGGTTAAAGTTTTGCGAAAAGCCAATTTTTCCCTACTGCAAAGGAATATATTTTATTTAACTACAAAGTTGGTTGACAAACATTGAGAATGGTAAACCCCATCTCAATCCCAATTAAAAGTAATTAATAACCCAATCAAATTATATTTAATAGTGATGAGATCCAAATGATAATCCAAAACTAGAAACTCAAGATGTCCATAACCGGGGACATGGCTAACCATGATTAGTTTGTACACTCTGCAGGGGTTTGTGCATGTCAGGACCCCGACTCAATGCCACATCGATCTAGCATGTAACACCTCATATCACTTTGCGGCCTCATGCATGGTATTCCCACGGGTGTCGCCTTACCTTTACCCGGGACCGTTTGCGCCTTTTGGCACACGTATATGACAGTGTCGCTAGCATCTATATGATAAAGAGCCCGGGCTGACATGGCTAGTTGTAAACCCAAAGTGGCACAAACTTACAGGGACAGGCATCCATGACCCAGCATCGAACGTGTCGGTCATCAGCGAGTGAATCCAGGCTGTAGCATTGGGCTAGCAGGACTCCGGTGAACCGGGCTGTAGCGGGCTAACAGGACTCCGGTATTCATCGCGTGACATTTCCCCGAAGGGACAGACACAGGAACGAAGAAGGACACATGCCGGCCAGCCTAAGTGTTCCGGAGCAGTAGCAAGCTACCAAGGCTCAATGGAAACACTAGGAGACATTTCCAGGTAAGAGAGGCTACTAAAGATAAACAACTAGATAGTCAGATCCCACACATACCAAGCATTTCAATAACATACACACAATATGCTCGATATGTGCAATACAACATGGCATCACAAAATGACTCTACGACTCAAGTATTTATTCAATAGGCTCCGAGGAGCAAGATATTACAAATAGGGGTCTCATGACCCAACATTCAGAGCATACAAGTCAAAGCACAAGCGGAAGCTATCATGTCTGAGTACAGACATCTAGAAATGAAAAAGGCTGAGAAGCCTGACTATCTACCAGATCCTGTCGGGGCACAAGATCGTAGCTGAGGTAACAAGCTAAACGTCGAAGTCCACGTGGAACTACTAGTGAGACTGAAGTCTCTCTGCAAAAACATAAAATAGGCAAACATGAGTACAAATGTACCCAGCAAGACTTACATCAGATCTATCTACATATGCATCATTTTCAACAAAGGGGATGGTGGAGTTTGACTGCAGCAAGCCAGCTTTGACTCGGTGGCTAACCTGAACTACGACTGCAAGTAACTCTTTTGAGGTGGCGCACACGAGTCCACATATTCACCAACCAATACACCACTATGGATCCGCTCCTGTCTCCCTACGAGAACGCCATCCATAGCACTCACGCTTATCTTGCGTATTTTAGAGTATCCACTTTCACTTGTCTATGAACTATGCAAGGGGTCCAAGTTTCCATATCCGAGGAATCCGGCTATTCGAATAGATAATGATAACCCTGCAGGGGTGTACTTCTTCACACACGCTCTCACCACTTACCGCCCTGTACACGTCATGTACCTCGGCAACCTTCAAGCGGAAGCCGGGCGAGGGAGTCGGCCACGACCTGACTAACCGAACAAGTCTCTAGTCCAGGTTTATCGCCTATTCGGGTTCCATCCGCAAGGAGATCCGGCCGGGGTGTCGCTTACGGCCCCAAACGATGTGAGCAGGGTTCCCAAGCCCACCATCCGGGTGCCACTTGGTACACCGTGCCACTGTGCCTAGTCTGTCCCAAGCCCACCTGTACCGGGTGCCACTTGGTAGACAACTAACACTACCTACAAACATCAGAAACTAGTTGCAACTCCTGGACAGAGATCATGTTGATTAATAAGTCGAGAGGGGTCGAGTTACCGGAACCCAATGTGTGGTAGCAACTGGTCATGGATCACAAACACAGAACTCAGTTCCTGAGGACGGCTGCAATGAGACAGCCCACCATGTACTCCTACATGGCCTCTCACCGCTACCTTTACCAAATCGTGTTCACACACTTAGTTCACCCATAGTAGGACATGTTCACACGCCTCTGATTCATCCCCGATGAATCAGACCTGACTCAACTCTAAGCAGTAGCAGGCATGACAAACAAGCATGAATGAGTAGGCACATCAGGGCTCAAACAACTCCTACTCATGCTAGTGGGTTTCATCTATTTACTGTGGCAATGACAGGTCATGCAAAGGATAAAGGGGTTCAGCTACCGCAGCAAGTAACAAATATATCGTTGTTGTCCTAATGCAGTAAAAGAGAGCAGGAGCGAAAGAGTGGGATTTTATCGGAATGAACAAGGGGGTTTTGCTTGCCTGGCACTTCTGAAGATAATATAGCTCTTCATCGGTGTCATCGATCACATCGTCGGTACACGTCTATCGAGAGGGGACAAATACCGGCAACACAGAAGGGAACACAATCAATGCAATGCACAATATGATTCATGATCATGACATGGCAAAATGAATGTGTTTTGGGCTAATGCAACTAGCAACAGATTAAATGAAGTTGGTTTGAATACAAGATTCAAATTCAAACTCCATATGTGATTATTCAAATGCCATTTAATTGATTTGTGCTAAACAGCAGCTATAAGTTGTTCTAACATGCATGAAAATGGTACAGATGGATTCCTTGAATTTTTCTGATAATTTTTCATATATGAATTATTTAATTTGGAGTTACGGTTGAATTTCTATGAATTTTAGAAGTTTATACCATTTTCTGGATTTTCTGATTTATTTTAAATCCAGAAAATCATTTAATGCGTCAGCATGACATCACCTTGACGTCATCAGGTCAACAGGGCAGGTTCAGGTCAAACCTGACCAGTGGGGTCCACTGGTCAGTGACTGGGGCTGATTAGTGTCGCTGACATGTGGGCCCAGTCAACAGCCACGTCAGCTTAGTCAAAGCTGATGCGTGGGGCCACTAGGATTAGTTAAAAACTAAACAGAAACTAATCTAGGATTAATTAGCAGGTGGGGCCCTGCTGTCAGTGTCACAGGGTTAATTAGCAGGGTCATTAGCCCCTAACGATGACGCCACGTCAGCACGCCGGAGACCAGCCGACGGCGACCACAGAACACGGCGGGGGCACGCCAGACTTGCGCTAGAGGCGTCAGTTTGGCGCGCTGAGGGCACCAGGGGATGGCCCTTGCTCTCGCGCATCCAGAGGACCAAGTGGGAGGTCGTGGGGTCGCCGGAACTCATGCGGGCGACGAGCTTTGGCGGCGATGGTGTTCGGTGGTGCTCGGGCGCGTCGCTACGGTGCATCAGTGAGCAAATGGAGAGGCTGGGCAGCACCTGCTAGACATGGGGAGCACTAAGAGCAGCTCAGTGAGGCCAGGGGAGCACGGAGGCTATGCGTGCAGCAGCAATGGCGGACGGTGGCTTCGGAGCTCGTGGGGAACGGCGCTACGGCACGAAGGAGAGCATGCTGAGTTAGGGGAGAAGGTCAGTGGCTCACGGCGATGACGAGGGGACGCTCGGCGAGGTCGGGGGCGGTCCGGAGCCGACGAATTTGACGAAGATGGCCGGCGGTCCCGAGGTTGAAGAAGACATCGAGGGCGGTGTTGCGGCACGTCCGGGGCCTCGTGGCTCGTTGAGGAGGTAGAGGGAGGACCGGCGGAGCTTCCTGGGGCGTCGGTGAGCCGTGGGGTGGCCGGTAGCCACGGTGGCTCTCGTCGGTGGCGGCGGCTCCGTTCGGGTGAGGAGAACAGAGGAGGGGGAGAGTGTTCGGGGAAGAGAGAGGGAGCAGCGAGGGAGGAAGAGGAGAGAGGGGACACGAGGCATCGTCGTGGCGTCGCTAGGGAGACCGGGGGAAGCAGGAGGTGGCCGAGCAGGGTGGAGGTGGCGCGCGCGGCGGCGTCGCGGTGTCCGTCCTCCTGGCAGGGAGGAAGACGACAGGGGAGGGGGGCGGCGGTGGGCTGGGCCGTTGGGGGAGCTGGGCCAGGTAAGTGGCGCCAGGTAGGTGGCCCAGGTGGCCTTCTCTCCCTTCCTATTTATTTCTGTTCTGTTTTGTTTTGTTTAATTCTTTTGCCACTGTTTTGAATTAAAAATAATAATTCAAACAATGCCAAAGCTCCTCTGAATATTTTATATTGCTAGATGGACTCTTCCAAAAGCTTATAAAATATTTCAGGGGTATTTGAAATTACATTCTAATTATATGAATATAATTCAAATTCAAATAGCTAATGAACTAAATCCAAAGTCCCAAAAATAATTCCTTAAAAATGTTCAATATTTTGGTTGGGACCAGAACCCTTACCAAAAATTATCAAACATTTAAGAAGAGCATTTTGGAGCAATGAATGAGATTTCTAGGGTTTTTGCCCCTCTTTTATTTAAGTTTTTGAGGCTTCCAAAATTCCCTCAGTTCAAATTTTCAGAATTTAAACATGATGCACACATGAGCTAGCCTAGAGCACTACCAGCAGCTAGGGATGTGACAACTCACCCCCACTAAACAAGAATCTCGTCTCGAGATTCAAGCGTAGGGTAGGATGAAGGGGAAACGCAAACTAGTACAATCTTCACGATCCAGGTTGCACTTCAAATGAACGTTGATTTGAACACCATCTTTGTCTTGTCGTCTTGCTCTGAGAACTTCAGCTAATCATGACAAGAAGAGGAAAGGAAAACTCTAGAAGGATCGGTCTTCTCGAAGGTCGAACAACTCAGGATTAACTCACGGAATGAGACTTAGAACCATCTCTCGGGTTGAGACACGAGATACACATCAAGAGGGGTGGAAAGAAACGGATGACGAAGGTTCACTAGGTGGACAATAATTCCACACTTAAGAAGGTGGTAAACGATTGTCAACGTAGTGAGGAGTTAAGTTGACATGACACCATAATGATGCACCTTAGGGAAGGTGACTCGAAGATATATCCCCTTAAGTGGAAAAAAGAATTACTTTTGATACCGAGATCATTGAAACTCTTTATACCAGCCTAAGGCAATTCTTGAGTGATCGTTTGGAGGGGTTCGGTAGAATGGCATACTCGGACTTGGATGATGTGGATTACCTTGTTGAAGACAACGTAATGGATGAATTTACTTATCACCGGAGATGGAAGAGACCCATGGTAGAATGGCACATTGGCGGTGCAAGCTAGGAACAAAATGCAAATGCTGGGAATGATTCTGGTAACTGGGGAAGAACCCAACAACAGAGAGTGAATTCACTGTTTGAAAAGATCATAGCATTGCCGAGGAAACTGAGAGCAAACCCAGTTAGTGCCGATGATAACACCTAGCGCTTGTGCGTGTTCTCAAGAACTTGAGCATTTCCATATTCATCAAGGTTTTACCAACATCCGTGTCAAGGATCCTGGCAACACAACATACCACCATGATGAACAACGATGGACGATGCAGATGCATAGGAAGATAACATCAACTCAGATTTCATCCTAGCGAGGCCAAGGAAACAAAATCTGGATGATCGACCGAGAGACATTTAGCACTCCGCTTCTAATGTTCTCCTTGATGTGCTAGTGTAATCCAATCATTGAAATGGTTTGGTAACTAGACAACAAGTAAAAGGTCGGACTTCGGGAGCAATAGAATCCATAAGGAACAGTTACGGAGGTAAATCCTACGAAATCCTTATGGGGAGGTGGCCAACTTCCTCAAACAAGATACTACAATAATAGGTCTTCCGACTGGGTGTGTTGGCCACGACATCCACTTTACCGGTTATCGAGGGACCAATATTATAGTTCTTGGGAAATGTTCCAACCATCATATCTGCCTGCGATTCAGATCTGGTTGGTGTCAGGATATTCCAGACTCATCGAGTCTAGGAAGAAAAATAAAAGTTTGCAACACAAATCGACGAAATGACGTTGCGAGATTCTCGGGAAATGAACTATGATAGCAAGCTCCAAAACATGAGCTGGGTCTGCTACACACATGTGAACATGTTGTCTCGGACAAACATGATCACATGGTAGTCTTACAATAAAACACTACCGAGTTCAGGTTGGGAACCATCATCGAGGATGTCGAAGTCTTGTGCATGACCTAGGATTAGCACATCAACTCCTTTTCCTGAACAAATCAGTCAGTGGCTTGGGGTGCTACGGAACACACATGGAGTGGAGGTAATTAATCTACCAAACCATAGTATACTTTGCACATGCATGACTGACTTGGGACGATTCCAGAGGAAGCAAAACTAACTTTCTCGAACCCACAGCGGCAACTTACATCAAATGCACGTGAATCAAAGAAAGTCACTTCTTCCATCCAGCATATACTTCATGAACGGGGCATGAAGAAAATGCCTACAAAAGTTTCCAACACTAGGTTGATGTTCAACATGAATCATGGGGGAGACAAAATGCTGCTGATGGGCTCAACAACAACTCATCGGAATTTCCATATCACTGGACTTCCACCATCATGTGAACACGGTGATAGTATTGGTCAGACCAAAAGATGTAATGGTATATGCTCGAGGGATCAACCACGAGTAATACAACATTACGAGCATCGTTGGTACTGATTTGATTGACGATAGCCCACACTCAAATCAAAGGATTGATAAGACAATAGGTCCAGCAACTGATCACAGGGACCAATCGATGAAGATATCCTCTTTCTTCAACACACACTACACAGAATATCCCTTTGGAACGAACTAAGTTAGGCAAGCTTTTATCTTCCAATTCTCCAAGTTGTTGTCTAGCTTAACCAACTAGCTCAGGGGTATCCAACACCGATTCTTGGAGAGAAGGTGGTTCACAAGAAACCAACTTGATCACGAGCTCAACATAGCGGTCAGGTGACAACCTGGTAATACTTCCGAGAAGATCTTCGGAAATCACGAACCACCGACATGTTACTAAGCTCGAGAACAATCTCGCTTTTGAGGGCAAGACGATATGATCAATTGGGTGAGGACTTGACAAGATCCTAACTCATCAATCGAAGGGTGCACCAAAATAAGGACTAGGTAGCACGATCAGCCTTAGAAGGATGATTCAAAAATCAACATGCTAAGAATGAGGTTATTGTCCATTAACTACCAAGCAACAAGGTTGCTAGGAGTATTGAATTCACACATCACGATTCACTTATTGGCATTCCGGTTGCGACAACACGAAACCGAGGAATGAATAATGATGGCGAGAGTATCACTAAATCAAGAATTCATAGGATGGTGTGCCATTCCCATGATAATCTTAATATAAAGATGGTAACACTCCAGGGTGGGACAGAACAAAAACTGGATTAGTATTTGATCTGCGGAGTACAACTGCTTTGACCCAATCCTGAATATAGATGAGGTACTAGAGTTTGTTTCTCCTAGTCATCCTGAATGGAATGGCTTGACGGACCACAAGAATAATAGGCATCGATGACGAATGCACGCATACTCTTGACTAT
The DNA here is from genome assembly GCF_002162155.2 of Triticum dicoccoides. NCBI lineage: Eukaryota > Viridiplantae > Streptophyta > Magnoliopsida > Poales > Poaceae > Triticum > Triticum dicoccoides. Next base: position 306,257,746 of record NC_041386.1, read on the forward strand.
CAGTTGACAGACAAGGTCAGTAGACAACTAAAGAGGGACAACTCAAAGGAACATATAACTTTCTGAGTTATGGATGCATAGATTAGTATGTCGAACCAAGTTCAACTTAATTCTTCCGGATAACCCATGCAGAACGGTTGAGCTGGCAGAGTCACAATATAGCATGGAGAACTCATCGAGAGCACTCTTGTTGTCATCTTTTGGTTCAAAGGAACTCCTGCCAAGGATTGTTCATGGTAATTGGAAGAAGGATGTACCACGAACCTCGAGGACTATCGCAAAGGTTACTAATATCCTAAAGGAACTAGCAAACACTATCAACATGAAGTAAGTAGAGTGAATCTTGGGTTCAAAACCCAGGAATAGAATACCTACTACTAAGTAGCACCACGAGATGCTTTCGAGAATGATGGCCAGAATCTTCACACTGGGAACACAGAACATTGCTAGAGTGCTAGATGATCCCCTAAGACACCTAGGGTCATAATACCAGCTCCAACATATATGTCGAGGCAATAAATTACCTCAACGCACCGGTTAGTGTGCTTATTCTGACCATAAGGGACATCGGGAACGGAAAGAAAGGATTTGCAAGTGCATCAGACTATTTAGAAATCTGGGATGACTCGGACAGCATAACGGCTGTAAATGCTCAGAAAAGATTTGAGACATTCACAAAAATGGTGGCATAACCACTCAGAAGCACAATATCAAGGTTTCGAGATCAACAGTTAACGTACGGAAGTAGTAGCAACTGAACTCAAGCTTAAATCCAACAATCTATAAGTCTACGGATTAGTAACACGTGATCCTGATAGAAAGAAGAGATAGCCTAGTTCTTAATCCCCGTAGGAAAGATAAGATGACTCAGATCAGAAGGGCATAAGGTATAAGGAGTAAAAAGAGCCTTACGTTCCATCCCACAATCAATTCCCTTATATATAACTAAAGAATTTCTAGACTCAACATCGACCAGTTTGGCTTGGTAATCCTACAGGCAGTCAAGCTTTGATACCAACGCTGTCAGGACCCCGACTCAATGCCACATCGATCTAGCATGTAACACCTCATATCACTTTGCGGCCTCACGCACGGTATTCCCACGGGTGTCGCCTTACCTTTACCCGGGACCGTTTGCGCCTTTTGGCACACGTATATGACAGTGTCGCTAGCATCTATATGATAAAGAGCCCGGGCTGACATGGCTAGTTGTAAACCCAAAGTGGCACAAACTTACAGGGACAGGCATCCATGACCCAACATCGAACGTGTCGGTCATCAGCGAGTGAATCCAGGCTGTAGCACTGGGCTAGCAGGACTCCGGTGAACCGGGCTGTAGCGGGCTAACAGGACTCCGGTATTCATCGCGTGACATTTCCCCGAAGGGACAGACACATGAACGAAGAAGGACACATGCCGGCCAGCCTAAGTGTTCCGGAGCAGTAGCAAGCTACCAAGGCTCAATGGAAACGCTAGGAGACATTTCCCGGTAAGAGAGGCTACTAAAGATAAACAACTAGATAGTCGGATCCCACACATACCAAGCATTTCAATAACATACACACAATATGCTCGATATGTGCAATACAACATGGCATCACAAAATGACTCTACGACTCAAGTATTTATTCAATAGGCTCCGAGGAGCAAGATATTACAAACAGGGGTCTCACGACCCAACATTCAGAGCATACAAGTCAAAGCACAAGCGGAAGCTATCATGTCTGAGTACAGACATCTAGAAATGAAAAAGGCTGAGAAGCTTGACTATCTACCAGATCCTGTCGGGGCACAAGATCGTAGCTGAGGTAACAAGCTAAACGTCGAAGTCCACGTGGAACTACTAGTGAGACTGAAGTCTCTCTGCAAAAACATAAAATAGGCAAACGTGAGTACAAATGTACCCAGCAAGACTTACATCAGATCTATCTACATATGCATCATTTTCAACAAAGGGGATGGTGGAGTTTGACTGCAGCAAGCCAGCTTTGACTCGGTGGCTAACCTGAACTACGACCGCAAGTAACTCTTTTGAGGTGGCGCACACGAGTCCACATATTCACCAACCAATACACCACTATGGATCCGCTCCCGTATCCCTACGAGAACGCCATCCATAGCACTCACGCTTATCTTGCGTATTTTAGAGTATCCACTTTCACTTGTCTATGAACTATGCAAGGGGTCCAAGTTTCCATATCCGAGGAATCCGGCTATTCGAATAGATAATGATAACCCTGCAGGGGTGTACTTCTTCACACACGCTCTCACCACTTACCGCCCTGTACACGTCATGTACCTCGGCAACCTTCAAGCGGAAGCCGGGCGAGGGAGTCGGCCACGACCTGACTAACCGAACAAGTCTCTAGTCCAGGTTTATCGCCTATTCGGGTTCCATCCGCAAGGAGATACGGCCGGGGTGTCGCTTACGGCCCCAAACGATGTGAGCAGGGTTCCCAAGCCCACCATCCGGGTGCCACTTGGTACACCGTGCCACTGTGCCTAGTCTGTCCCAAGCCCACCTGTACCGGGTGCCACTTGGTAGACTACTAACACTACCTACAAACACCAGAAACTAGTTGCAACTCCTGGACAAAGATCATGTTGATTAATAAGTCGAGAGGGGTCGAGTTACCGGAACCCAATGTGTGGTAGTAACTGGTCATGGATCACAAACACAGAACTCAGTTCCTGAGGACGGCTGCAATGAGACAACCCACCATGTACTCCTACATGGCCTCTCACCGCTACCTTTACCAAATCGTGTTCACACACTTAGTTCACCCATAGTAGGACATGTTCACACGCCTCTGATTCATCCCCGATGAATCAGACCTGACTCAACTCTAAGCAGTAGCAGGCATGACAAACAAGCATGAATGAGTAGGAACATCAGGGCTCAAACAACTCCTACTCATGCTAGTGGGTTTCATCTATTTACTGTGGCAATGACAGGTCATGCAAAGGATAAAGGGGTTCAGCTACCGCAGCAAGTAACAAATATATCGTTGTTGTCCTAATGCAGTAAAAGAGAGCAGGAGCGAAAGAGTGGGATTTTATCGGAATGAACAAGGGGGTTTTTCTTGCCTGGCACTTTTGAAGATAATATAGCTCTTCATCGGTGTCATCGATCACATCGTCGGTACACGTCTATCGAGAGGGGACAAATACCGGCAACACAGAAGGGAACACAATCAATGCAATGCACAATATGATGCATGATCATGACATGGCAAAATGAATGTGTTTTGGGCTAATGCAACTAGCAACAGATTAAATGAAGTTGGTTTGAATACAAGATTCAAATTCAAACTCCATATGTGATTATTCAAATGCCATTTAATTGATTTGTGCTAAACAGCAGCTATAAGTTGTTCTAACATGCATGAAAATGGTACAGATGGATTCCTTGAATTTTTCTGATAATTTTTCATATATAAATTATTTAATTTGGAGTTACGGTTGAATTTCTATGAATTTTAGAAGTTTATACCATTTTCTGGATTTTCTGATTTATTTTAAATCCAGAAAATCATTTAATGCGTCAGCATGACATCACCTTGACGTCATCAGGTCAACAGGGCAGGTTCAGGTCAAACCTGACCAGTGGGGTCCACTGGTCAGTGACTGGGGCTGATTAGTGTCGCTGACATGTGGGCCCAGTCAACAGCCACGTCAGCTTAGTCAAAGCTGACGCGTGGGCCCACTGATATTAGTTAAAACTGAACAGAAACTAATCTACGATTAATTAGATGGCGGGGCCCAGCTGTCAGTGTCACAGGGGTTAATTAGCAGGGTCATTAGCCCCTAACGACGACGCCACGTCAGCACGTCGGAGACCAGCCGACGGCGACCACAGAACACGGCGGGGGCACGCCGGACTTGCGCTAGAGGCGTCAGTTTGGCGCGCTGAGGGCACCAGGGGATGGCCCTTGCTCTCGCGCATCCAGAGGACCAAGTGGGAGGTCGTGGGGTCGCCGGAACTCATGCCGGCGACGAGCTTTGGCGGCGATGGTGTTCGGTGGTGCTCGGGCGCGTCGCTACGGTGCATCAGTGAGCAAATGGAGAGGCTGGGCAGCACCTGCTAGACATGGGGAGCACTAAGAGCAGCTCAGTGAGGCCAGGGGAGCACGGAGGCTATGCGTGCAGCAGCAATGGCGGACGGTGGCTTCGGAGCTCGTGGGGAACGGCGCTACGGCACGAAGGAGAGCATGCTGAGTTAGGGGAGAAGGTCAGTGGCTCACGACGATGACGAGGGGACGCTCGGCGAGGTCGGGGGCGGTCCGGAGCCGACGAATTTTACGAAGATGGCCGGCGGTCCCGAGGTTGAAGAAGACATCGAGGGTGGTGTTGCGGCACGTCCGGGGCCTCGTGGCTCGTTGAGGAGGTAGAGGGAGGACCGGCGGAGCTTCCTGGGGCGTCGGTGAGCCGTGGGGTGGCCGGTAGCCACGGTGGCTCTCGTCGGTGGCGGCGGCTCCGTTCGGGTGAGGAGAACAGAGGAGGGGGAGAGTGTTCGGGGAAGAGAGAGGGAGCAGCGAGGGAGGAAGAGGAGCGAGGGGACACGAGGCGTCGTCGTGGCGTCGCTAGGGAGACCGGGGGAAGCAGGAGGTGGCCGAGCAGGGTGGAGGTGGCGCGCGCGGCGGCGTCGCGGTGTCCGTCCTCCTGGCAGGGAGGAAGACGACAGGGGAGGGGGGGCGGCGGTGGGCTGGGCCGTTGGGGGAGCTGGGCCAGGTAAGTGGCGCCAGGTAGGTGGCCCAGGTGGCCTTCTCTCCCTTTCTATTTATTTCTGTTCTGTTTTGTTTTGTTTAATTCTTTTGCCACTGTTTTGAATTAAAAATAATAATTCAAACAATGCCAAAGCTCCTCTGAATATTTTATATTGCTAGATGGACTCTTCCAAAAGCTTATAAAATATTTCAGGGGTATTTGAAATTATATTCTAATTATATGAATATAATTCAAATTCAAATAGCTAATGAATTAAATCCAAAGTCCCAAAAATAATTCCTTAAAAATGTTCAATATTTTGGTTGGGACCAGAACCCTTACCAAAAATTATCAAACATTTAAGAAGAGCATTTTGGAGCAATGAATGAGATTTCTAGGGTTTTTGCCCCTCTTTTATTTAAGTTTTTGAGGCTTCCAAAATTCCCTCAGTTCAAATTTTCAGAATTTAAACATGATGCACACATGAGCTAGCCTAGAGCACTACCAGCAGCTAGGGATGTGACAGTGCACTTTTCCCCGCAAGACTCGATCTCCTCCGTTGGATTTCTCGGACTACATGATGTTCGAGAAACGGATGACCGAGACACAGTTTTTCCGAAGAGGCCCCCTTAACCGGTAGATAAGTCGGTACACCTACAATCGCCTACATCTGCTAGCCCATCATAGAAAGGTTTCCCACAACTTAGTAAACTATGCTAGAGCCCATAATGGCATGTGGCTACACATGGAATTTCCAGCATGAATAATCTTATGATCCCTTTGAGCCTGGGTGGCAGTCTATAAGAAAATCACATGGTACCCTGGGATTTCCAAAAATACAGGCAATCACTGGGTTCCCCAGGTGCCTCAATCCACCCAGATGTGTATTAAAGTTGCCACATTAAGTTAACCCTTAAATTAGCAACTCACATCTATCATGGATACACGCAAACCCAAACCACGTCTACAAGCATAGCATGGCAATATAAGCATAACATAGAAGTAACTCCCAGGGTTTGATAATAAAACAGGTGAATTAGGTTCTACCTCATCTACTTACCAACCCACAACTTATTCAGATCCTAACCATGCAACTGTTTGAGGGTTAATCTAATGCAATAAAACTGGGTAGTAAAGAGGTATGATCAAAGTGTTACTTGCCTTGCTGATGATCCGTGAAACCTAGAGACTTGTAGTAGCACGCTTCGCACTCCGGGTACTCTATCGCAATCAAACAAGCATACAATAAGCAATCAAGCAAGGGGCATGGGTAAAACTCAAATAAGAAGATCTAACTAGAAAGTTCAACTTAAGAACTCCGGTTTGCAAAAAGAATCAAATCAAATGAAGCAACGAAACTCAAACTGTGAAAGAAACAAGCTTCGTTTACTAATCTGGACTGAAGTCAAATTTTACAGTAGCAAAAACTTGTTTAAGTTGGTTAAACAGAAAGAGGGCTTCGAGACGGAAGTCTAGGCACTTGAATTGCCTGATTCCGATAAACGAGCGAAAAGATAAACTAAAACGAAAATCGGATCAGAAATCGCGATAAAAAATAATCCTGAAAAATCCGAGAAAAAGAAAAACTGACGATCAGACTAATGAACGAACATTCGCTATCTATGGCTAACGGACGAAAACCGTTCGTTAAAAGGAACGTCCGCTAAATAACTGAACCGAAAAAACCAAACTGAATCTAAAAAAACGAATCTAGGGCTTTCGAAAAAAAACTGATCGGTTTTTCTCATGAAAATCGAGGCGGCGGCAGCGACTACCTCCGGCGGGTTGGCGAGGCGGCGGCGGGGTGGTGTCCAGCGACGGGCGGCGGCGGCGCTGCGGTTGGCGGGGCGCGGGTGGGCTGCGGCGGCAGGGCTGGTGGGCTTCGGGGCTCGGCCGGCGCGACTTATAAAGCCCCCTCGAGCGGAGTCCCGCTCGGGTACGGCTCGGAGTCGGTTTTTTAATTATTCTGCGAATAAAAACAAACCAAAGAAATACTAAACAAACTCCAAAAATCCTGAAATAAATTTTCCCCGTCCTCTAAAAATCTACCGGACAAGGTGAACATTTATTTGGGACTCTAATGTAATTTTGAAAAATGCATATTTTTCCTAATTCAAAATAAAAGATAAATAAAACTCCGAATAAAAATCTTATTTGATTTTAATATTTTGTCTCCAATATTTCTTTGTTTTTAGGAAGTCATTTTATCCTCTCTCTTTTATTTTTATAAAAGAAATATTCGAAGAGAAAATAATTAAAATCAAACGATCCTCTTTTCAAAATTTGAGAAAAACTCAAATATGAAAATAACGAAATTCCCAACCCTCTTCGTAGGTCCTTGAGTTGCGTAGAATTTCTAGGATCAAGCCAAAATGCAATAAAAATATGATACGCAATGATGATCTAATGTATAACATTCCAAATTGAAAATTTGGGATGTTACAAACCTACACCCCTTTAGATGAATCTCGCCCTCGAGATTCAGGTTGTCTAGAAAATAGGTGAGGGTGATCTTTCCGTAGGTCTTCCTCTCGTTCCCAAGTGGCTTCATCTTCGGTATGGTGACTCCACTAAACCTTGCAAAACTTGATAACTTTGCTGCGTGTGACTCGGCTGGTGTTGAGGATATAACCACTAAGGGTAAACCGCCCAGGAGGGGCCGGTTCACCTTCAGTTATACTGAAGCCCAAGGAAACCCAGAAGATGGCGCTTTACGGTTGAAGCTTAGAAGCCCAGAGCCCACAGGCGGTTTAGGGCCCATGATAGTAAACCGCCATGATTGTATAAACTTGCATTGTAAGATAAGAAAGAAGAGACCGAGGCGGACACTTGTATGAGCCATCCTCGGGACTCCGTAGACCGGCTGAGATCCTCCTGAATATATAAAGGGGTGACCCGGCGGCAGTTCAGGGACAGAAAAACAACAACTCGAAGCCAGACAAAGCGGATTCGCTCCTTGGTCTTTGAAACCCCAGCAATACCAATCACTTCTAGACGTCGGCTTTTACCTTCATCGAAGGGGCTGAACTAGTATAAACTCTCGTGTCCCTTTGTCCGGTTTAACCCCTTCAAGCTAACCCGTAGTGATGGCTCCACGACTAAGTCCTTCCATGAGGACATCTGCCGTGACAATTCCACGACAGTTGGCGCCCACCGTGGGGCTATCGCACGATGGTTTCGAGTTCTTGAAGGGCAACTTCGATGGACTGAGGGGATACACTATGGGCCGGATGACGAAGAGTCGCCGCGGCAAGCTCTACATCGACAACGCAGGATGGGGTCCCAAGGCTAATTCAATCGAATACGGGTACCGGGTCCCCTTTGGTGGGATTCACGTCTTCATCGGCAAGATCGGCGAACCGCCCCCCGAGCCGGACACCTGCATCGACATCATCGAGACGGCTCGGCGTGCAAGTTCTTCACCGGTTTAGCCTGAGGCCAGGCATGTTTTCGTGTGTGTCGTCCACGGTTCGGGTTATGAGGAGGAACCGATCTCCGATGGAGAAACCGTAGTCCATAGTGACGACGAGTCTTCCGGAGAAACTGAATCGCTTTACCAGTTGTACGACGACCGGATTGAAGGAGGATCCGAGGGCAACAGTATTCCGGATTCCCCCGGTCTGCCAAACCGGGCTGCTGTCTTCATGACCGGCGCACGACCGGCGCCTCATTCATCTACCGCCGCAATGGTACTCTCCGGTTCAACGACGGCCACGCCAGCAGGTGCAGGAAGCTCGGCGCCGCCTCCGGCCCAAGTCTTGTCTAATTTGTTCGACGCTCTAGTGGCACTGATGGACGCGGATGTAGACGTAGCAGCCAGGGATTAGCACGATGCGGAGATTCTAAAGGTGAAAGATCAGATAGCCCAGGCTAAAGCGGACCTGGCAGCAGAGAACGCCAGGATGGCCACATAGCGGGCCGAGTTGGAAGCACAGGCTTGCCGGATTAGACTAGATCAGAATGCTTCAGAAGAGGTCATAAGAAGAAGGTACCGATCATGTCTCCCATTGGTTTATGAGCCGCAAAATCTTTTCAACACGCCAGGTGCAGGAGCTGGTAACCAACCCCCGCCAAACCGAGCGGGGGCACCGGAAGCAGGAGCGCCGGTTCAGCCACGCGCAACAAACCTGCCTCGCCAGAACAACGTTGTATCATCGACGCCGCCCGGGCATTATTCCAACCCGTTGGATAATATTGTGGCCACCGCTTCACGCCTGGCGGCTCTCCCAACCGACGGCGAATCACCAGTTGCAGTGGAAGCGCGTCGGGCCAGGGATCTCCTTCAGATAGCACTGAATCAACAACAGGCGTATTCACACAGCCGTGAGAGGATTCACTCCACTCCCTGTCCAAGCCGGAGTTATAGCAGACACGTGGAAGACGAACCGGTTGTATCCAGTAGCGCACGCCACCAAAATTCGCCATAGGAGAACAACCCGGCCAGGGGAGGTGCTAATGCGCAAGATGTTGTGGACCACGGCCGCGCACGACAGGGGGCCGAGTTGACAGCTCGACACGAAGCACGACATCATACTCCAGTTCACCCCACTGCCTCCGTGGAGCCAGGGGTAATGTTCAGTTCCCTAGGAGTACCATGTTTAACTCCTGCGCTGCGTAATGTGCGATTGCCCAAGGATTTCAAGGGACCTCGTAAGGTACCAAATTACACCGCCGAGTTGCAGCCAGAGGCGTGGGTGGAGAGCTATGAGATGGCAATGGAGATGTTAGATGTGGATGAGGAGGTTTGTGCTAAATATTTCACCATGATGCTGGAAGGAACAGCTCGCACTTGGTTGAAGAGCTTTCCAACCAACTCTATCAACTCATGGGCCGAATTAAAGTGCCGGTTTATCCAGAACTTCAAGGATACGTGCAAGCAGCTGATGTTAATTGTGGATCTGGCCGCTTGTGTCCAAGAGGAAGGGGAGTCCACGACCCATTGGGTTAAACGAGTCTCGACGATTTTGCATTCGTCAGATCGTATTAATGCAGATACCGCGATATTAATGTTGGAGGGCAATTGCCGTTTCAAGCCATTGAAACAGAAGTTGGGAAGGCTCAAACGTCATTGCAATGACATGTCAACACTCATGGCCGCTTTAGTTAAGTATGCCGATTTAGATAATACCAAGGATCCGGATTTAGAGGAGGACAAACCGGAGAAGGGAAAGAAGAACGGCGGTGCAAAAGAGCAGCACCACAACCAAGGGGGCCATGGGAATAGCAGTAAGCGTAAAGCGGATAATTCAGATTTGGTGGCTAACATAAATATGCAGCGTCGCAAAGGTAAACCGCCCCAGCGCGGCATGAATCTGGAGCGCTTGTTAAACCAGCCCTGCCCGAAGCATGGAACCAAGGAGGCCCCTGCCACACATCTTTGGAAAGATTGTCACATAATGAGGGAGTTCAAAAATTCTAATTTATACCGGTATGATCAGGATCCACCCGGCTGTTCAGGCCCAGGTTTCTATGGGGGCGGCGGTTCAAGCTCTGGATTTCAGAACAACCAGGGCCATCAGAAAAACCATGGTAATAACCAGTAGAATAACCAAGGGAATCAGCAACAGTCAGGTTACCAGAGTCACCCCAAGCAGTTGAACAACAGACAGTATCATGTGTTCACTACCAGCTTGTGGAAGCGGGATCAGAAACTTCACAAGAGGGCAGTCAATGCTGTTGAACCAGCTATACCACATTATCTTCGATGGTCGGAGTAGCCTATTGTGTGGAGCAGGGAGCATCACCCACCCCGGGTTGACAATCCAGGCCAACTAGCCTTGGTGGTAGCGCCTCAGGTGGGAGGCTATAAGTTTACCAAGGTTCTGATGGATGGAGGGAGCAGTATCAACATCCTGTACTATGAGACTTTCCGTCGCATGGGTTTGACGGATAAGAATCTTAAATCATCAAACACTATCTTTCATGGTGTGGTACCAGGTAAGTCGGCCTACCCTATGGGAAAGATTGCTTTGGAAGTTGTGTTTGGAGATGAGTTTGATTCCAGGTCTGAGACTTTGACCTTTGAGGTGGTGAAAATCCAGAGTCCGTATCATGCGCTATTTGGACGGCCGGCTTACACGAAGTTCATGGCGAGACCCTGTTATGTTTATCTACAGCTCAAAATGCCGGGTTATAAGGGGACGATCACAGTACATGGGACTCGAAAGATTTCTTTGGATTGCGAGGAAGGTGAAGTGGCCTATGCTGAATCGGTTTGTGCAACAGAGGAGTTGAAATTATATAAAGACAATGTTGATCCGGCGGACATGACCCCTCTGAAGAAGCATACAACGGAGCATGACCCGGTCCTCACGTTCAAACCGGCTAATGAGACTAAACTTGTTGACTTCGTCCCTGGTGATTCATCCAAGCAGTTTAGTATCAGTACAAATCTGGATCCGAAATAGGAAAGTGCGCTCACCGAGTTCATCCGTGAGAACCGGGACATCTTTGCATGGAAACCTTCTGACATGCCAGGTGTACCGAGGGAACTCGCTGAGCACACGCTAAATATTGATCCTAAGTTTAAACCGGTCAAACAGTACTTCGCCGCTTTAACGAAGAAAGACGCAAGGCCATCGGTGAAGAGGTAGCCCAGCTACTGGCGGCTGGTTTATTGTCAAAGTGTTTCATCCTGAATGGTTGGCTAATCCAGTGCTTGTTCTTAAGAAAAATGGTACTTGGCGTATGTGTGTAGACTACACTGATTTGAATAAAGCTTGCCCGGCAGATCCTTTCGCTCTCCCGTGTATCGATCAGATCATTGATGCAACGGCGGGTTGTGAGCACCTGAGTTTCCTGGATGCTTATTTAGGTTATCATCAGATTAAGATGGCAGTTAAGGACCAGGAGAAGACAGCCTTCATCACACCCTTTGGAGCCTTCTGCTATGTTTCTATGCCCTTTGGGCTCAAGAATGCCCAAGCAACCTACCAGCGTTGTGTGCAAAATTGTCTTCACAAGCAGATCGGGCGTAATGTTCATGCCTATGTGGATGACATTGTGGTGAAATCCAGGAAGCAAGGAACCCTGATAAATGATCTCAAAGAGACATTTGACAATCTTCGGGTTTACAAAATGATGCTCAACTCGGAAAAATGTGTTTTTGGTGTTCCGGCAGGCAAACTCTTGGGTTTTCTTGTGTCTAACAGAGGTATTGAGGCAAATCCGAAAAAGATCAAAGCAATCACATCCTTGGCTCAACCGGCATGTATTAATGATGTTCAGCATCTGGCTGGCCGGATTGCAGCCCTCAGCCGATTTATCAGCCGTTTGGGAGAGAAGGCAATTCCCCTGTATCAAATGTTGAAGAAAACAGATAAATTCGTCTGGAGTGACGCAGCTGATGCGACATTCGAGGAGTTGAAGCGGCAGCTAGCTGAACCGCCAGTCCTCGCTGCCCCAGTTGATAATGAACCTCTACTGTTGTACGTGGCTGCCAATGCCCGAGCAGTTAGTGTGGCGATTGTGGTTGAGCGTAAGGAGGCTGGGAAAGAATATTCGGTTCAACGACCAGTTTATTATATCAGTGAAGTACTGATTGAATCAAAAAAAAGATATCCGCATTGGCAGAAGTTAGTGTACGGAGTTTTCATGGCAAGTAGGAAACTCAAGCAATACTTTCAAGGCCATACTATTACAGTGGTTAGTTCTGCTCCCTTGGGTGATATAATCCAGAATAGAGAAGCAACTGGCTGGGTTGTGAAGTGGGCGATCGAGCTCGGTCCCCATGGTTTGAAATATACACCCCGAACAGCCATCAAATCTCAGGCGCTTGTGGACTTCATCAATGATTGGACCAAGTTACAGGCACCAGAAGACAAACCGGATAATACATACTGGACCATTCACTTTGATGGATCCAGGCAGCTGGAAGGCTCGGGGGCTGGAGTTGTCCTCACTTCCCCTCGAGGAGATAAGATTTGTTATGCTCTCCGCTTAATGTTTCCTTGTACTAACAATGCAGCGGAGTACGAGGCCTTGCTCCACGGACTTCGTGTAGCTAAGGAAATGAACTTAAGACGGGTTTGATGCTTTGGAGATTCTGATCTGGTGGCTCGGCATGTTTCTGGTGCTTGGGATTCTAAAGACCCGCTCATGGCGGCTTATAGGCGCGAGGTGGATATTGTAGCAGGTCACTTTAAGGGTTATCAGGTGGAGCACATCGACCGGCACAAGAATGAAGCAGCAGATGCTCTAAGCCGACTGGGATCTCAACGTAAACCGGTACCACCTAATACCTTTCTAGATATCTTGCATAACCCGTCTGTAAAGTTGCCTACAGAAGAGGATTTAGCTGTTCCTGATCCGGAGGCCTAGTTGGTAGCCGTTCTACATGCCACCCCGGATTGGACGGTCCCATATTTGGCGTATCTGAACCGGGGCGAATTACCAGAAGACGAACTTTTCGCCAGGCAGATAGTCCGGCGGTCCAAGTCTATGGTTGTTCACAATGGCGAGTTGCACCGTTCTAGCGTTTCAGGCGTATTCCAACGTTGTGTTTCTCCTAAAGAAGGACAAGAGATTCTACGGGAAATCCATGAAGGGGATTGCGGTCACCATGCTAGCTCAAAGTCCTTGGTTGCTAAGGCTTTCCGACATGGGTTCTACTGGTTGACAGCTCATTCTGATGCGGAAGACTTGGTAAAGCGGTGTGACGCTTGTCAGAAATTTTCACGTCGTGCTCATGTTCCTACTCAGGAGTTACGCATGATCCCCATCACTTGGCCGTTTGCTACTTGGGGGCTTGATATGGTTGGACCCTTTAAGCGTTCTAAGGACAAGAAGACCCACCTGTTGGTGGCGGTTGACAAGTTCACCAAATGGGTTGAAGCGGAGCCCGTCAGTAAATGTGATGCAGCCACGGCGGCTCAATTTCTCAAAAAGATTATTTTCTGTTTCGGCTTTCCACATAGCATCATCACAGATAATGGTACAAACCTTTCTAAAGGTGAGATGGAGGAGTTCTACCAACGAGAGCACATCCGGCTTGATGTAGCGTCCGTGGCTCACCCCCAGTCTAACAGCCAAGTTGAGAGGGAGAATCAAGAAATCCTGAAGGGTATCAAGCCTTGGCTCATGGTCCCTTTGAAGCAGACGCCGGGTTGTTGGGTGGAGGAGTTACCATCTGTGTTATGGAGCATAAATACCACCCCAAACCGATCTACGGGATATACACCCTTTTTCCTGGTCTATGGAGCTGAGGCTGTCCTCCCAAGTGATATCCGTCACGACTCGCCCCGGGTCACGAATTATGTTGAAGCGGATAACGAGAAAGCACGTCAAGAGGCGCTGGACCTGTTAGATGAGAAGCGAGACATGGCATTGGCTCGGTCAGCGGTTTATCAACAAGACCTGCGGCGTTATCACAGCCGCCGGGTTAAGACAAGAACTTTTCAAAAAGGCGATTTGGTACTTCGGCTCATTCAAGACCAGACGGATATGCGCAAGTTATCCCCACCTTGGGAAGGACCTTTTGTGGTCTGCAAAAATCTGCACAACGGATCATACTACCTCATTCACGTTCGAGAAGACTCACGCAGCTTTGAGAAGGAGACCCGGCGGCCATGGAACATAGCTCTCCTACGGCCTTATTACACTTGAATCCATAGGCTTTTCATATGTACATATTTCTACAATGTATATATTATGATCAATATAATAAACCAGCATCCTTGCTATCAAACAGGGCCTCCGCCGTTTTCTTCCTTCAAATATCTGTTAACTTGGGGGCTTCCTGTTCAAACATAGGTCTATTCACCAAAGAGAACATAGCATTACTACCCTCTTGATGCGGCTATCACGCCTTGGGGGCTCCCTGTTCAAACATAGGTGTATTCACCAAAGAGAACATAGCGTTACTACTCTGCATTCGTTCATTTCTCGCTATTCAATTGTTCCGGAGTGCTCAAGATATCTCAAAGATTTGTGTTTCCACTCTGCATTCGTTCAAGCTCTTTCGAGATTGTTATCTCATTCAAGACATTTAATTCAACCGGTGCAACCTCTCTTCTAAATCATTTCAACGATGTTTCTCTTGAGTGGGCCCTAACCCACAGATCTTTTCCCAGGATCTTACCTGACTCCTCTAATCTTCTCGGAGTTACTCTCAAATTCTTGTCCAAGTTTGACGTAAGAATGAGTTATCATCAGTCAAATGCCTTTCTCCTTGATCTTTCAAATTCTTTAATCGTTGGTTCAACCTTTCCATTTTTCATCCTGGAGTACCTCAACAATTTGGTGGTGTTTCTCATCGTCATTCTCAGATATTGAAGACCGAAGAAGAGTTTCTCTTTAATCTTGCTCCATTCTCTTCAAGATTCATGGTGCTAGCTTGTTGCCATCCTCTCCTAATTATTTTCGATTGTGAGAATCCTTTTCACCCATCAGGAGATATTCAAGGGTATTTTCAGTTTGATTATCCGGAGCCCATCATTTCAGAAGACTTGTTCATGCTCAGTTTTCAGCTCTCGTTCCCCAAATCTCACCGGTGCATCATTCAATATTTTTTAATCAGCGCGTGATCTCTTCGTTCTCATGTATCTAAATCCTCTCAAGCATCTTTGTTCATTTTATAATTCTTCCCGGTGTTTCTTTATCTTCTCTTCGTTCATTTTCAATTCTTACCGATGGTTCATTCAAAAATTTCTTTTCCTTCGTTATCATATCAATTTATTCGTTGTTCCAGTCCTACCGATGGTTCATTGAAGACCTTATCAAGTTATCGATATCTCTCTTAATCCTTTCCACGAGAATAAGTAGTGTGCCAAATCCATTGTTTGTCATCAATTAAATTGGTGAAGGATACGCATAATGTAATTCTTATTCTTGTTTCATCGAGTAAATTTAATTCTTTATTCTGGAGGCTCATCAAATTCTCGGTTCGAGATGCTTTATCTATTCTTTTCTCGGAGTTCCATGTTTTCTCAATTATTTCATTGCGAAGATCCATCTAAGCATTGCAAGGTTTCACCTTGTGTTCTCTACTTATCTTCCCTTTCGTTTGATCATTCTTTTGTTACCGGAATTCTTCATGGAGGCTCTACACGATGGTTCACCAAGGATTTAATTCCTTCTCGAAGTGTTCATCGAGATTCTTTTCAGGGGAGCTCAAGTATTCTTTATCTTGCATTTTAAAGTGCAATTCTTTCTACCGTATCATTTGAGGTGGTGTTATGTCATTCTTGATGATTTCCCTATGTGGTTCATGATTCACATGTTGTCAAGATTGAGATATCTTAAATCCATCAATCTCGTCATTGGAGTTATCTTGGGTTATATTTCACCTAAAGCCTTCCCTAAGGATTGTTGCTAATTATGGTGCTTATAAATGATCCAAGTTCTTCATTTATCCTCCCGGTGAGACAAGTTTTCTCGTCTCCTTATTCATATCAATCCAATTCTGCTTCCCGTGAGTGGCAGGTTGACACCTCATAATTTGAGATGTATTCCATAAGACCATATCAAGCGTATTCTTTTCGTTGTTGATGTTTCCAACAACTCTGTTCGACCCTTCCCCTAAATATGCCTCTTCAAGCTCTTTTCTGACAGAAGTTGGCATTTTCTTCTCAATTCTCCTATGGCAATTATCTATCTTCTATTCTTTCGTTCCAGAGGCATTGTGATGTTGCTCTCCTCAACCCATCTTCTCGGATTGTCAGGACCATGTTTTGATCGTGCTTATCCTTTTAACCCGAGGGTTGTGCCCCTTTTCTCAAGCTCTTTCATTTTATCAAGTCTTTCATCTCTTTTCAACCGAAGTGCTGTCCGAATTTGTAATTCCTTGTTCCTCTTCCCTACCGGGGTGCTTTCAACTTCATTTATCTCAGTTGTATTCTTTTCTCGATATGGCTTAACCTTTTCAAGGTTCTTTGGTTTCACTCATTTGTCAAAGGAGCAACTTAGTTTTACCTCTTCTCTTCCTCTTCTTTTTCCCTCCGGTGCCATTCTAGATCTCGGGACGAGATCCTCTCGTAGTGGTGGAGTGTTGTAACGCCCCAAGACCGTTGCGCCAGGTGTCTGCCAGTTATTCGCTGTTGTTGCCTTGTCATTTGCTTGCATGTTGCACCTTATCATGTCATCATGTGCATTGCATCATCATGTTTTAAAACTTGCATTCGTCCGGGTTCTCCGAGTTCTGTCCGTTGTCCGTTCTGAGCCCAACCACACTTGCACATGCCCGTGGCATGTCCGAAATAGTATTTTATAAGTGGCCAGAAAATATTCTCGAAATGGGATGAGAGTTGACGTGTGGTCTTATTATAGTGTAGATAGACCGCCTGTCAAGTTTCATCGCATTCAGAGATCGTTTGATGCCCCAACAGATAACTATAGTGGCATTATAGCCAGTCTAACGTCGGACGTTTTCGGTCTCCGGAAAAAGTCGTCGGGCCTCTCTCTCTCTTCTCTTCTCTCAGCTCGAGACCATCTACATAGCTCACTACCTACCGCCAGGTCCAACCTAACCTCTCTCGTCAGCCCATAGCCCCCCTCGCGCTCATCTGAAAGTTGTCCCGAACCCGACCCGGACTGTCGCCACCGTTGTGTCCGGATCATCCCCAAACATCTACAAAGAGTCTCCGTTTTCTTATATGGGCTCCCTAGCCTATTTATTCTCGACCACCCAATTACGATCGGAGGGTCCTTCTAGCCCCTACTCAGCCACCTACTGTATATATAATGTCCAACCCTAAAAACTAGGAGAGTCCCATCTTTTCCTCCTAGCCGCCGCCGCTCCTCCTGTCTCTTCTTCCTTGGGATCCTCCCCGCATCCACCTCGATTTCCTTTCTCACCCAACCAGCGAGCACACTCCTCTGATCGATCTCCGCTGTTTCCCTAGTCTATCGATCCCCACCAACCATCACCTACATTGCCTCCCCAGCGTCAGCCTCCCGCGCTCGACAACATTCCCGTCCTCCTCCTCCCGCGTGTGCCCGCCTCCTCGTCCCGGTGCCCGCAGGCGCCGAGGCCCCTTCCTCTGCTCGATCACGAGGGGATCATGAGCAGTTCGTCCCTGCTGCTTCAATCTCCAGCGAGCACCAAGACCTCCCCGACCCTCCTTCTCTTGCCTTGGCCCGAAACCTCGCCGCCGTTGTACCTCGATTTCTTCATGCTAGACCTCCTCCTCCCGAGCGCCTCGGCCCGATCACCACCACCCAACGACGGCTGCGCCGGACCAGCGCTACTGCATCAGGAGCCAGGGTGGCCACCTCCTTGAGTTCGTCAAGCTGCCGTTCAAGTTCGCGTCCGGCCCCGTTCTGGACCGGAGCTCCTCTGCTCCGCCGCCCATCCGTCGAATCCACCCCATTCCGACCGGTTCTCGCCGACCCCGTTGCCATGACCCTCCAGCGCCGCCGCTTCCTTCCTCCTGCTGCTCGTTCCCCTTGCTTCACGGTACGAGACGCCCTTGGTTGACTTGGTCCAGCGCCACGCCAAGTCCGCCATTTACGGCCTCTGCTTCCCCTCTGCAATGAGCAGGAGCTCGCCCGACACCACCTCGCCTCCCCATCACCGTTTTCCACATCGCCATGAGCCTGCGACTGCTTTGGCTCTTTGGTCTTCAGTATCGAGCAACAACAGCCCGCTCGGTGCATCCACGCGTTGACCGCGGCCCCGATTCGAGGCCCCAGCTCTGCCGGACCCGCCGTCGTCATCACCCAAGCACGCCACCACCAAGACCCTCGCCTCGCGCGCCAAGTACTGTCGTCTCTCCCTGCATTGCCACTGTCGCGGCCTCTACTCATTCTGCTTCGCGAGGAGGATGCCGCGCCCGCGTGGACTAGGAGGCCTCGATCTCCTCCAAAGCCCAGTCGCGCATGGGCCTGTCTCTGCGTTCCAGCCCTGTTCCACTGACCGGGCCAAGGCCCATGGTGAGAACACCCCCCAGTGCGCCTTTGTTTTTTTCCTTTTCTTTTCTTCTGTTGGGCCTGCTCCAGTGTTAGTTTCGGCCTGTGTAGTTTTTTTTTCCAGAGCTGCGAATTTATCTTTTATCGAGAGTTTACGGTTTTACAGAAAAATGCCTAGTCCTCATGCATATAAAAACTTATAAATAATACATCATATGTAAAAAATCTATATATGAAACATGCTTAGAATTTTGTGTAGATTCATATTGTGCAACTTTCATCCATGTTTGAACTGTTTAAAATGATGTTTGCATATATTTCCCATATTGCCATGTAAAATGATTTAATTCATAACTAAATAACCATAGCTCCAAATTTAATAAACTTTATATGTAAATGGGGTAGAAAAATGCCTAGATTTACTTGGTGCACTCATCTTGCATGTTTAACAACTCTAAAATAATGTTTAGGGCAGAATAGTAGCAAATCTATAATATGCTCATGAGGAGTTTCTGGAATTGTTGTTCGTTGCTTCCGGCCTCATTTAAACTTGACTAGATAGGTAGTTTACTTTGCTTCACCCTTGCCATGTTAAGAACATTTAATATTGTTGGGGTACATAAACGAGAGAGAACTAAATAATTGATGTGGTGTTCCGTCAATATGCAACCTGTTGCATACTGAGCTCCACTTAACTTGTAGTGTTGTTTGTGCACTTTGCCATGCCATGCTTCTTTAAACCAAACAAGCATCATAATTGTTTGTGCATCATGCCATGTCTATGTGGTGGTTGTTTACTATGTTGTCTGCTTCTTTCTGGTGTGCTTCTTCGGGTTGTTTCCGGTAACGCCGTGATTGTGAGGACCCGTTCGGCTACGTCCGTTTGCCTTCTTCATGGACTCATTCTTCTTCCTTGCGGGATTTCAGGCAAGATGACCATACCCTCGAAATCACTTCTATATTTGCTTGCTAGTTGCTCGCTATTTTGCTATGCCTATGCCGCGATACCTACCACTTGCTTATCATGCCTCCCATATTGTTGAACCAAGCCTCTAACCCACCTTGTCCTAGCAAACCGTTGTTTGACTATGTTACTGCTTTGCTCAGCCCCTCTTATAGCATTGTTAGTTGCAGGTGAAGATGAAGTTTGTACCTTGTTGGTACATGGATATGTTGTTCCTTGTTGGAACATGTTTACTTGTTGGGATATCACAATATCTCTAATTTAATTAATGCATCTATATACTTGGTAAAGGGTGCAAGGCTCAGCCTTATGCCTGGTGTTTTGTTCCACTCTTGCCGCCCTAGTTTCCGTCATATTGGTGTTATGTTCCCGGATTTTGCGTTCCATACGCGGT
Source organism: Triticum dicoccoides (assembly GCF_002162155.2). Taxonomy (NCBI): domain Eukaryota; kingdom Viridiplantae; phylum Streptophyta; class Magnoliopsida; order Poales; family Poaceae; genus Triticum; species Triticum dicoccoides. The sequence goes on from NC_041386.1 coordinate 306,277,656, forward strand.
TGGGTAATAACGGGAACCCCTTGACAGTTCGCCTTGAATAAAACTCCTTCAGCAATGCCCAACATTGGTTTTACCATTCGCCACCTAGCCTCTTTTTCCCTTGGGTTTCGCGGATTCAAGGGTCATCTTTATTTTAACCCCCCAGGCCAGTGATCCTCTGAGTGTTGGTCCGACCGAGTAGACTACGGGGCCACCTCGGGGTAACTTGAGGGTTGGTTTTACTCATAGGATGTCTCATTTGAGTGTGCCCTGAGAACGAGATATGTGCAGCTCCTATAGGGATTTGTCGGCACATTCGGGCGGTGTTGCTGGATTTGTTTTAACTTGTCGAAGTGTGTTGTAGAACCGGGATACCGAGTCTGATCGGAATGTCTTGGGAGAAGGTTTATCCTTCGTTGACCATGAGAGCTTGTGATGGGCTAAGTTGGGACACCCGTGCAGGGATTTGAACTTTCGAAAGCCGTGCCCGCGGTTATGGGCAGATGGGAATTTGTTAATGTCCAGTTCTAGAAAACCTGAAGTTGACCTTAATTAAAATACATCAACCGTGTGTGTAGCCATGATGGTCTCTTCTCGGCGGGGTCCGGGAAGTGAACACGGCGTTGGAGTTATGCTTGACGTAAGTTGTTCTAGGATCACTTCTTGATCATAGTTTCTCGTCCGTGCTTTGCCTTCTCTTCTCGCTCTCATTTGCGTATGTTAGCCACCATATATGCTAGTCGCTGGCTGCAGCTCCACCTCATACCTTTTACCTTACCCATAAGCTTAAATAGTCTTGATCGCGAGGGTGTGAGATTGCTGAGTCCCCGTGACTCACAGATACTTTCAAAACCAGCTTGCAGGTGCCGTTGAACCATGCAGATGACGCAACCAAGCTCAAGGAGGAGCTCGATGAAGATCTTTCCCTTTGTGTTGTTTCGTTCTAGTTGATCACTAGTGGAGCCCAGTCGGGACGATCGGGGATCTGTGTAGCATTTGGGGTAGTCTTCTTTTATTTTGGTTTCGTAGTCGGACCTTGATTGTATGTGGATGATGTAATGCTTTATTCATGTATTTGTGTGAAGTGGCGATTGTAAGCCAACTATGTATCTTTTTCCCTTATGTATTACATGGGTTGTGTGAAGATTACCTCACTTGCGACATTGCTTCCAATGCGGTTATGCCTCTAAGTCGTGCTTTGACACGTGGGAGATATAGCCGCATCGAGGGCGTTACAACATTCCTCAGTCCATTTGAACTTGGTGTCCTTCTTCAACAACTCAGTCATAGGCTTTGCAATCTTGGAGAAATTCTCAATGAACCTCCGGTAGTGTCCTGCGAGGTCAAGAAAACTCCGGATCTCTCCAACTATCGTGGGTGCCTCCTAGTTTGTCACAATGACAACTTTGGTGGGGTCTACTGCTATTCCTTCTCCGGATATAACATGTCCAAGGAATCCAACTTCCTTCAACCAAAACTCGCACTTGCTGAACTTGGCGTATAGCTGATGTTCTTTGAGCTTCCCAAGTACCAAACGCAAATTCTCTTTATGCTCCTCTTCATTCTTCGAGTAAACCAGAATATCATCTATCAACACCACAATGAACTTATCCAAAAACTCCATAAACACCTTGTTCATCATGTTCATAAAATAAGCAGGTGCGTTAGTCAGGCCAAATGACATAACGGTATACTCATATAGCCTGTACCTTGTGGTACAAGCTGTCTTAGGTATATCCTGCTCTTGAATCTTCAGTTGGTGGTACCCTGATCGCAGATCGATCTTGGAAAACACCTTAGCTCCTTGCAGCTGATCAAACAAATCATTGATCATAGGCAGTGGGTACTTGTTCTTGATCGTCACCTCATTCAATCCTCGATAATGAACAACCATCCTTAACAATCAATCCTTCTTGTCCACCAGAAGTACTGGCAATCCCCAACGTGACGAGCTTGGGTGAATATATCCTTTATCCAGTAACTCCTTAATCTGCTTCTTAATTTCCTCTAAATCCCGTGCGGGCATCCTGTACGGTCTCTTAGATATTGGCCCTATGCCTGGCAAAAGCTCAATCAAAAATTCAATGTCTCTATCCAATGGCATGCCTGGCAACTCTTCGGGAAATACATCCGGGAAATCCTTCACCACTGGTACATCCTCCTATACAACTCATGATAAGGAATTTACTTGAGTCCTAATCGGCACATGCCGGGATACATACTTGATCCTTCTTCCTTCTGGGGTGGTGAGCAAAATTGACTTACTGGCGCAATCGATGTTTCCTCCATACATCGATAGCCAATCCATACCCAGAATCACATCCAAACCTTGCAACTCCAAAATTATCAAGTCAGAAGGGAAAACATGACTACCTATGGTTAATGGCAACTGAAAACATCCACTGCTTGCCATATACTCGGCTCCGAGTGAGGTTACTAGCATGGGTGTCTTAAGAACTCTAGTGGGCAACTTATACTTATCCACAAATCCCCTTGATATGTATGAATGCGATGCACCCGTATCGAAAAGAACGACTGGAGTAAATGACTTAACCAAAAACTTACCTATTACTACATTCGGCTGGGCTTCAATCTCCTCCACGTTAATGTGGTTCACTTGTCCCCTATTAAAAGGGTTAGGCTTCTTCCCAGAACTTCCATTGTCGCTTCCATTCTTAGCTTCAGGACATTCATTGGCATAATTTCCAGTCTTCTGGCACTTGTAGCAAGTAACGTGGCTTAGATCTTTCTTGGACAGCGTTGCTGGGTTGGAACGGTTCTGTCCGTTGCTTCCTCCATTACCATTCACGTTCTTGGAAACACTATGGTTGTGCGAACTCCCTCCAGGGTGATTGTGACCTCCATGGTTATGCTGAAGGGGTCCTCCCGAGTTCGGGGTAAAACGGGGTCTATGCTGAGCTCCAGAATTATACTTCCCCTGTCCATACTTCCTCTTGCGGTTATCAATATGTTGTTGCTTCCCTTCAATCATGAGAGCTCTATCTAGCAACTCCTGGTAGTTATTGAAATTTGCCACCATCAACTTCATGCTCAGCTCATCATTCAATCCTTCCAAAAACTTCTCCTGCTTGGCTGCATCTGTAGCGACGTCATCTGAGGCATAACGTGCTAGCTTACTAAAGTCATCAACATGCTGGCCAACTGTGCGTCCTCCTTGGCGTAAGTTGCAAAACTCATGCTTCTTCATGGCCATAGCTCCTGTTGATACATGGGCAGTGCGAAAGGCCTGCTGGAACTGGTCCCATGTAACAGTGGTTATAGGATAGGTGACAGTGTAATTCTCCCACCATGAGGCTGTTGGTCCATCCAATTGGTGTGCGGCAAAATGCACCTTCTCAGCATCTGTGCATCCTGCAGTGGTTAAATCCCTTCCAATCCTGCGGAGCCAATCATCTACTACTGTCGGCTTGGTGCTACTGGAAAATACCGGCGGCTGCAACCTCAGAAAACGGGCTAAGTTTTCAACTGAGGGTGGTGGTGGTGGGTTGTTGTTGTTATTGTTGTTGTTGTTGTTGTTGTTGTTGCCTTGGTTTTCAACTAACAACTGCATCAGGGTATTCTGCTGCTGGATCAACTGAGTGAGCTCTGGTGGAAAGGTAAATCTAGGGTCACGTCTCGGAGGCATCTGAGGGTTTAGAGGGGAGAGGAATATAATAGAATGAGGTCTAGTGAGAAAACACTACACAAATGCACATGAGACAAACACAATCATATCACTCAATCAATCAAGCAAGGGCATACAATCGGTCTGGAACTATCGTTACAAAAGTGCTCAGACTATACTATATACATGGTGGAATACTACTACTGATATGGTGGTTGACTCGAAATATTGATCTGTCGAAGACTCCATGATATCTGCTCCAGCTTCATCAACATAGTCATCATCGCTATCGTCGGGGCCCGAGTCGGTGTCGTCGATGATGATGTAGTCTTCAGAACGAATCTCCTTGGGTTCATCGTCTTCTCCTCCTGGCGCGGGGTCTCCCATGAATACTCCCAGCTTCCTTGTCAGGTCGTCATTCTTCTCCACTAGTACAATGATTTCCTCCTCATAATCTTCGCGAGTAGCCTTGAGTTCTTCCTCCAGCTCCGTGATCCTTATTATTGCCTTCTTCAGATCTATCATACCTGCGCACATCTAATTCTCCTGGCGGCGAATATGCTGGTTTAACTCCAGGATGAAAGCTGCAATGGATCTATCCTTCCTGGTGCTGATCATCTCCCATTGCTCATCTTGGCGCCCACAAATCTGGTAGATAGTATCCTTAAGCTCCTTATGGTAAACTTTTTCAATGCTTCCCATGGTGATGTGGGCTGCCATACTCTTTCCTAGACTCCAGGTTGGTGCATCAAAGGAAAACTCTATGGGCTTAGTGACTGGCGTAAATGTCCTTGCTGGAACTTGAACTTGAATCATCCAGCGCTCCTCTTCTGGTAAAGTGGCATTGTAAGTCCCGGTGAAGCTTGGTATTCCAATGTTCAGGTACTTAGTGACCTCCTTCAAGTGTCGTCCAAAAGGTGCTTCTTCACTCGGTTGTGCAAACTTGTTCCTTGCGTCCACCATCCTAACGAGTAGAAAATGGAGAGGAGTCAGAAATGAGGAGAAAGTAGTGATCTAGGGCTTTAGCTTAGTGGCCGTGTCCTACAGTCAGCGTGTGCTCTGATACCATCTTGTAGCGACCAGAGCTCAAACAGTCTGATCTCTGTGCATCAGTGTCATCCCTGGATCGGTAATGCTGACATGCACAATACTTGAGGATTTATAAAAGAGTAGCAATCACACACTTATTACATTGAATTTCTCAAAATAGAACTTATTACAATAAATATGGCTTAAGGCCATCTAATACGATAACAACAGAAGGCTTGGAAGATAAAGTGAGTCCATCAACTCCGATTGCATCACCGAGTGAAAGACCACGACCTAAGGCACCATACTCGTCGTCTGAAAAGTCTACAACATAATACGTTGCATCCCGAAAACGGGTCAACACATGGAATATGCTGGCAATGTAACACAAGAGAGTAATGAACAATGTAAAGCTATCACTACATGCATATATGGCTGGTGGAGGCTGCATGGTTAAAGTTTTGCGAAAAGCCAATTTTTCCCTACTATGAAGGAATATATTTTATTTAACTACAAGGTTGGTTGAGAAACATTGAGAATGGTAAACCCCATATCATTCCCAATTAAAAGTAATTAATAACTCAATCAAATTATATTTAAGAGTGATGAGATCCACATGATAATCCAAGAACTAGATACTCAAGATGTCCATAACCGAGGACACGGCTAACCATGATTAGTTTGTACACTCTGCAGAGGTTTGTGCACTTTTCCCCACAAGACTCAATCTCCTCCGTTGGATTTCTCGCACTACATAATGTTTGAGAAACGGATGACCGAGACACAGTTTTTCCGAAGAGGTCCCCTTAACCGATAGATAGGCCGGTACACCTACAATCCCCTACATCTGCTAGCCCATCATGAAAAGGTTTCCCACAACTTACTCAACTATGCTAGAGCCAATAATGGCATGTGGCCGCACAGGGAAGTTTCCAGCATGAATAATCTTATGATCCCTTTGAGCCTGGGTGGTAGTCCATAGGAAAATCACACGGTACCCCGGGATTTCCAAAAATACAGGCAATCACTGGGTTCCCCAGGTGCCTCAATGCACCCAGATGTGTACTAAAGTTGCCACCTTAAGTTAACCATTAAATTAACAACTCACATATGTCATGGATACACTCAAACCCAAACCACGTCTACGAGCATAGCATTGCAATATAAGCATAACGTAGAAGTAAGTCCCGGGGTTTGATAATAAAACAGGTGAATTAGGTTCTACCTCATCTACTTCCAAACCCACAACTTATTTAGATCCTAACCATGCAAGTGTTTGAGGGTTGATCTAATGCAACAAAACAGGGTAGTAAAGAGGTATGATCAAAGTGTTACTTGCCTTGCTGATGATCCGTGAAACCTAGAGACTCGTAGTAGCACGCTTCACACTCCGGGTACTCTATCACAATCAAAGAAGCATACAATAAGCAATCAAGGAAGGGGCACGGGTAAATCTCAAATAAGAATATCTAACCATAAAGTTCAACTTAAGAACTCTGGTTTGCAAAAAGAATCAAATCAAACGAAGCAACGAAACTCAAACTGCGAAAGAAACAAGCTTCGTTTACTAATCTGGACTGAAGTCAAATTTTACACTAGCAAAAACTTGTTTAAGTTGGTTAAATAGAAAGAGGGCATCGATACGAAATTCTAGGCGCTTGAATCGCCTGATTCCGATAAACGGGCGAAAAGATAAACTAAAACGAAAATCGGATCAGAAATCGCGATCGAAAATAATCGCGAAAAATCCGAGAAAAAGAAAAACTGACAAACGGACTAACGAACGAACATTTGCTATCTGCGGCTAACGGACGAAAACTGTTCGTTAAAATGAACGTCCAGACAAACGTCTGCTAAATATCTAAACCAAAAAAAACCGAACCAAATCTAAAATATGGATCTAGGTTTTCGAAAAAAACGATCGTTTTTTCTCGTGAAAACCGAGGCGCCAGCGGCGACTACCTCCGGCTGGTCGGCGAGGCGGCGGCGGCGGGGCAGCGTCCGGCGGCGGCGGCGGTGCTAGGGTTGGCGGGGCGTGGGTGGGCTGTGGCGGCGGGGCTGGTGGGCTTCGGCGCTCGGACGGCACGGCTTATAAAGCCCCCCCGAGCGGAGTCCCGCTCGGGTACGACCCGGAGTCGGTTTCTTTTTTTCTTTTTTTAAATTATTCCGTGAAGAAAAACAAACCAAAGAAATACTAAACGGACTCCAAAAATCTTGAAATAAATTTTCCCCGTCCTCTAAAAATATATCGGACATGGTGAACATCTATTTGGGACTCTAATGCAATTTTGAAAAACGCATATTTTTCCTAATTCAAAATAAAATAGCAATAAAATTCCGAATAAAAATCTTATTTGATTTTAATATTTTATCTCCAATATTTCCTTATTTTGAGGAAGTCATTTTATTCTCTCTCTTTTATTTTTATAAAAAATATTCGAAGAGAAAATAATTAAAATCAAACGATCCTCTTTTCAAAATTTGAGAAAAACTCAAATATGAAAATAACAAACTTCCCAACTCTCTCCGTGGGTCCTTGAGTTGCGTAGAATTTCTAGGATGAAGCCAAAATGCAATAAAATATGATATGCAATGATGATCTAGTGTATAACATTCCAAATTACAAATTGGGATGTTACATGTCATGCCACCCAGATGATGTGGTAAAGAAATTGGCATGTTTTTGACGAACGTTTGGACACGCACCCCTCACAAACCGAAGCAACTCACTAGAAGGTTCATGATTCCAAGAGGGAACAATGCATGTTTGATGACAAACGGGAGATAGCTTCCTCTTACGGCCTTCAAATTTTTTTCCTACGCTTAACATGCACTAATACAACTGTCATGTGAAAATTTGCTAAATTTCAGGGGTCATTTGACCTTTTAAAGACATTTACGTGATTTTCTAACCATTTAATGACCGTAATTCAAATTTGAACTACATCTACATGCAACGCCTAACCAACACGGTTTGAACAATCATATTTTTTGTACTTGCGTGCGAGTTAATTCCATGTGTTGTAAATTCAAAGGAATTTTCGAACATATTTGTGTTAAGGCATGGGCACATGCATGGAGTGCATGCCATGGAATTTTAATTTCAAAAAATTAAAAAATTATCAGAAAACATGAAACCTTGCTTGATTTAATATCATGCCACCAAGATGATGTGGTAAAGAAATTGGCATGTTTGACGAAAGGTGGACACACACCCCTCACAAACCGGAGCAACTCGCTAGAAGGTTCATGGTTCCGAGAGCGAACAATGCATGTTTGATAACGAACGGGAGATAGCTTGCTCTTACGGCCTTGAAATTTTTTCAACGTCTAACATGCACTACTACAACGGTAATGTCAAATTTTGGAAAATTCTAGGGGTTATTTGACCTTTCAAAGACATTTAAGTGATTTTCTAACCATTTAATGACCGTAATTCAAATTTGAACTACATCTACATGCAACGCCTAACCAAAACGGTTTGAAAAATCATATCTGTGTACTTGTGTGCGAGTTAATTCCATGTGCAGTAAATTAGAAGGAATTTGCAAACGTATTGGTCTCACGACATGGACACATGCATACGTATGCATGGAGTGACATGGCATTTTATTTCAAAAAATAGAAAAATTATCAGAAACACATGAAACCTTGGTTGATGTAATTTCATTCCACGAAGATGATGTGGTAAAAAAATTGGCATGTTTGACGAACATTTGGAGACACACCCCTCACAAACCAAAGCAACTCGCTAGAAAGTTCGTGGTTCCAAGAGGGAACAATGCATGTTTGATGACGAATGGTAGATAGCTTCCTCTTACGGCCTTCAAATGTTTTCCTACTTTTAAATGCACTAATACAACTGTCATGTGAAAAATTGGTAAATTTCAGGGGTCATTTGATCTTCTAAAGACATTTAAGTGATTTTCTAACCATTTAATGACCGTAATTCAAATTTGAACTACATCTACATGCAACGCCTAACCAAAATGGTTTGAAAAATCATATTTTGTGTACTTGTGTGCGAGTTAAAAAATCATCAAACGATGTAAATATCTGGTGTTCAAAAAAGAAAATGTAAAGATGTGGCAAGACAACCGGCCCCCACATGATTGGCAGTCTATCTTGCAGCTCGAGGTTTGGTAGGTGAATGGCGGGGATCATTAATCAGACACGGTTCTGCATTGGAAACCGTCAGCTATTATGTTAACACACGGATTTTGGCTATTATGTTCACACACGGATTTGTTGTGGGAGTTGTGTGTAATTCAAACTACAGTACTCGTAAATTCCGGCGACTGGCGTGTGTACCGTCCCCGTCGATCTAGATTCCGGCCGCCAATAAATACTACCTTGCTCACGTCGTCCCGCCTGCATTCTCATCTACATCCTCCCCTCGCTCGCCCTCTCTCTCTCTCAAATCTCTTCCATGGCGACGCCGGTCTGCCCACGCGCCGACGAGGAGTCGCCGCCCCCCGAGGATGCTCACTCGATTAGCAGCGACAAGGACCCCTACACGCCGCCTGACGAGGTTGCGCCGGACCCCCCAACTTTGGATTGGTTTTGGGGCCAGTACAATCTTTGTCTGTGGAAGTCGCTGCCGCCGGCTGAGAAAGCCAGGCAAGTGGCGTTCAAGAAGGAGATGGCGGAGGAGGAAGCCAGGTACCAGGCGAACTGTGAAGCCCGTGATGCCGCCTGGAAAAAGGAGGTGGCGGAGCTTTGGGGGCGGGCGCGTCATTATGCCGAGGAGGTGTATGAAGACAGGTACTTCGCAAGGAAGGTCATAGGCGCTAGGCGCCTCGTCGCTGCGTGGAGGTGGGCCGATAAGCTCCAGCGTGCCACCGAGGAGGAGCTTCGGTGGGCGCCCAACGAAATGGCAAGATCGGTCGCGCGTGTCCGCCTGCAAGAGGCATATCGATACATCAAGCGTTGTGAGGCGGAGGAGTCGGAGTACTGCCTCCACACTGGGAAGACGCCACGCACCAGGGAGCTGCTGGCGAGGGGCTGCCAGAATACTGGCCCTAGGAGGGATTATTAGTTTTAGTATTGTTCATTTTCAATTTTATGCATTGTACCTAGTAGTTAAGTATCATCACGTATATATATATATTGTGATGATCTAATTAACAATTAATATATATATATATATATATATATATATATATATATATATATATTATGAATTCCATTTTCTATCTGTTTTTGTATACTACTTTGATTCTAGTTGTCATATATATATTTTTTTTTGTGATGATCTAATGAACAATTAATATATATATATATATATATATATATATTATGAATTCCATTTTCTATCTGTTTTTTGTATACTAATTTGAATCTAGCTGTTATCATCCACATATACAGAATGGAAAGCATATATACACACATTGAAACAGAACATATAAGAATGGAAAACAGAGTACACACATTGAAACAGAGCAATACTATGATTGCTATGAATACAAAGCTATCCATGTCGAAACAACTTTTCAAAATATAACACGTCCATGTGACCATGACTAGCAACCCTTGCCTAGGGTAGATCTTGGCTCTGCTTGAACTCGTGCAGGTGTTCGTCCAAGTGGTCGACATGCTCGCGGTACATCTGGAGCGCGATCTCGAGCTCCAAGTTAGCTATTTCATTGGAGATCACCAGCTCGAGGATGCGACGGCCATGTTCCTCTACTGCTCCAGGTGGACACCTAGGCGAAGCAGGCGGTCGAGCCTACGGACCAGCGCGTTGGCATCCAGCGGGCCGCGGACAAGGCGAATGGCGGCACCCATGCAGACGGTGTGGCGGGCGCCCGGCGCAAGTACGACGTTGCCGGCATCTGGTGCAAGTACGGCACTGAGGGCCTCTGCCCACTCCAGCCAAGGAATGGGGGTACTAACTGGACGTGTACCCAGCTATGATGCCGTGTCAATAGCAGGCAAGTGCCGATGGATCTGCTGTTGTTGTGCGGCGTGCCGCGCCTCTCGCTCTGCAGCGCTCCAATGGTCTCGCCGTGCGGCGAGCCACATCCTATCAACACGGACACGCCTAGCTTGCTCTGTGGTGCGCCATCGATCATGTTGTGCGGTGATCTGCAGCCTGTCAGCGCTGACATGCCTATCTTGATTCACGGCGCTCAAGCGCCATGGCCAAAGTTCTACTCAACCCTGGTGATGACGCGCATCACAACATCGTCCATCGTGTTGCCGGGGAGCGCCTCGTCCTCAACGGGACTTGGCGCCTGCTCATTTTCCTCGTTGACGAGGTTGATGGCAGAGGCGGTGCGTTGGTGGGTTGGCATGCTTGGAAAAGGTGGATGTGCTATAGGCTGCTCTTGTTGCCACCGTGCGTCGTGCGCCCCCTATGCGCAATATAGCAGGGTGGCGAGAAATAGGTGAAGAAATGGTGGAAAACGGTGACGTGTTCATAAAACCCCATCAATTAATGGAAACTTAGCATCGAGCTGGCACAAGAAGTAGATGATGATCAGATGAACACGGACCACACTAGGGATCCCGTCGGTGATGAATTCATCAATCCCAAATGGTTGAATACTAGCAAGTTTTTGCCCACAACACACACGACCTATTCCGTCACAAATAGGTCGGATGTATCAACTGTATGCCACGTATCGCACATTGTCAAAAAGTAATGCGGTAGACCTTCTTTAGTATGTGTTAAAAAATAAAATAAAAAACAAGGACCTCAAGGTTAAATTTCCCATCACCTAATTTAACATCGACACAACTGCCCATCCAGTCTCCCATCCGATGGCTGCTCCAGCCTGAGCACACTTAACTTGATAGTTTTCTTACATGATCTACTGGTGGAACAGCTAGTCCTTGCTGATAGGAATACCTCTTCGCATCCTTATGGTGTATTCGGATGACTGCCCGTCCCACAATGGCGAATAGATGTTTGTAGACAGAGCATATCATATACGTCTTATTAGAAGCAATCGTCTGCGTTATTATCGGTCTTCGCACACATTTCTGATTATAGATCTGTTTGCCGTGTATCACACACATCTTGTTATATTGAACCGTTTCTGTTCTCTTGCCTAAACACAAACAGTTCATTCGAGTGAATAGTATGATGTACATCGCACACACCTTGATCTGGCTGTCTGTTTCTTTTGTGTTGCCTATTCACAAACAGTTCATCCGAGTGAACCGTATGCTGTACATCGCACACACCTTCATCTGGCTGCTTGTTTCTTTGGTTCCTCCTCATCGCAAACAGTTAATTAACTGAACCGTATGCCCTTCATCGCACATGCAACTAAAACCTGAACCGTGTTTGATGCATCCGTCATCGCAAACGTTTTATACATTTCTGATGGTTTTCCTACACCACCGTTTGCGATCATTGCATCGCACACAATTTCTTGAAGGGTCTTTGATCGTAGTGTTGTGTTAGCAGCATCCTGCAGTAGTGCATGGAGGCATAGTATTTCCCTAATAAAGAGATTGGCAACATGTGAAGCATCGTCTATCTTGTTGCAAGGAATAAAATGATCCATTTTGGAGAATTGGTCCACAACAACAAAGACAGAATCCTTTCCATTTCTAGTCCTTGGCAAACCAAGCACAAAATTCATGCTAATATCTTCCCATGGGTGATATGGGATTGGAAGGGGTGTATATAGACCATGAGATTGAGCTTTAGACTTAGCTTTGCGACATGTAGAGCATCGGTTGGTGAAGCGGTTGATGTCGCGGAACATCTTGGGCCAAAAATAGTTCTTGGAGAGTGTAGGAAATGTCTTGTCATGTCCAAACTGTCCTGTTAGTCCTCCATGAGATTCTTGCAAAAGCAACAAACGAAGAGAAGACTTGGGGATGCATAGTTTGATAGCTCTCATAAGATAACCATCTTTGATGTAATAGCGTTCCCAAGATGTAGGCGTCAAACATTTGGCATAAGGAATAGCAAAATTAGGATCATGTGCAAACAACTCTTTTATGTGCTCAAAGCCAATGACATCCAATTCAAGTTGAGTAACAAGCATGCATATGAGGGAAAGAGCGTCCGCCACAACATTTTCCTTACCTTTAATGTACTTGATGACATAAGGAAAAGACTCAACGAACTCACTCCATTTAGCATGACGCTTGTTCAACTTAGTTTGACCCTTAAGGTATTTATGTGTTTCATGGTCGGTATGGATGATAAATTCATGAGGGCGAAGATAATGTCCCCATTCATGCAAAACTCGCACTAAAGCATATAGATCTTTGTCATAGATGGGGTAATTGAGTTGCGCTCCAGGTAGTTTCTCACTAAAGTAAGCTATGGGGCGCTTCTCTTGCGTTAACACATCTCCTATGCCATTACCACTAGCATTGCAATGAATCTCAAAGGGTTTGTCAAAGTTGGGTAATGCAAGCATGGGAGCATGAGTAAGCAAATTCTTAAGCTCATTGAATGCAGTGCCTTGGGATGGTCCCCAAACAAAAGGTGTATTCTTCTTGCTCAAAGCATGCAAAGGAGAAGCAATGGTGCTAAAATCCTTCACAAATCTACGGTAGAAACCAGCTAAACCAAGGAAGCTACGCACTTGTTGCAAGTTGGTTGGTTGAGGCGAATTCTTAATATCATTGATCTTAGATTCATCAACATGATCACCCTTAGAAGACACAACAAAACCCAAGAAAACAAGCTTATCAACACCGAAAAGGCATTTGTCCATATTAGAAAAAAGGTGCTCTTTTCTAAGAGTTTGTAGCATGGTCCTAAGGTGCGTGACATGATCTTTGAGAGATTTGATAAACACAAGAATATCATCCAAGTAGACCACAACAAATACACCAATATAAGGACGAAAAATGAAATGCATGAGTCGCATGAAAGTACCGGGTGCTTCGAATAAACCCATTGGCATAACAAGCCATTCATATAAGCCAAACTTGGTTTTAAATGTGGTTTTCCATTCATCAACTTCTTGGATGCGTATTTGATAGTAGCCACTCTTAAGATCAATCTTAGAGAAAATTGTGGCTCCGCTAAGCTCATCAAGCATATCATCTAGGCATGGAATAGGGTAATGATAACGCACGGTAATAGCATTTATAGGACGGCAATCGGAACACATGTGAAATGTACCATCTTTCATGGGAACAAGGATTACCGAGACGACACAAGGGCTCAAACTTTCCCGAACATGGCCATTGTTGATGAGTTGTTGTACTTGCCGTTGGATCTCCTTAGTTTCCCTGGGGTTGACACGGTAGGGAGCCTTGTTAGGAAGGGGAGCTCCAGGGATGGGGTTGATTTGGTGCTCGATGCCTCGTAGAGGAGGTAGACCTGGAGGTAGCTCGTCGGGGAAAACATCTTGGAATTCCTGCAATAGAGAAGACAACACTAACGTAGATTGTGAGAGGTGTTAGCTTTTGGTGCCTCATCCTTGCACAAAAGGACATAGTGCATGACACTTCATGGGTTCTTGCACACTTCTCTTATCTCACTTTTGGTGGCAAATAAACTAAGTTCTTCTTGTCACTCATCGTGGAGGCACTCAATTTGGGCTTGTGGCGCTCACTCTCTTTTTGGTGGTTCGCTCTCTCACTATTCTGTCCATGATGGGTGGTTTACTTGTCGGAGATCACTTGGCTTGGAGACATAGGTCGAAGTACGTACTCCTTTCCTTTCATCTTGAAGATGTAGTGATTCGTTCGGCCGTTGTGGATGACACCTCGATCAAATTGCCATGGTCGTCCAAGAAGAAGGTGGCAAACGGTCATTGGAACGACATCACACTCCAAAGTGTCTTTGTAAGCTCCGATTTTGAAGGAGACTCGCACTCTATGTTCGACTTGGATAGTACCGGAGTCACTAAGCCATTGAACTTTGTAGGGAATATGGTGCTTCATCTTGACCAATTGGAGCTTGGAGCAAAGTTCTTCACTTGCTAAGTTATGGCAACTCCCTCCATCGATGATGACCTTGACGGACCTTCCATTGATGTCGGCCTTGGTATGAAAGATATGGGATCTTTGGTCTTCTTCTCGTTGATGTTGAAGAGTCAAGACCTTGGAGACAATGAGAGCGAGGCTTGAATCTTCATCACAAAATATTTGATTCTCTTCATCTTCGTTCACCTGTCGGTGCATGGCCACTTGCTCAAGTGCTTCCATTTCTCCTTCATTCACAGAGTCGTATGTACCATCATCATTGAGGATCATGGTCCGCTTGTTGGTACACTCAAAGGACTTGTGGCCTCGGCCTCCGCATGTGAACATTTGAAGGAACTTGTCTTGATGGTCTCATCGGTTGGGGTAGATGATGATGAAGCTCTCGGCTTGAAGTTGCTTGTAGTAGGAGGATGACTTAAGGTTGTCGAATTTTTCTTGTAACTCGACTTGTCGATGTTGCTTGTAGATGGCTTGGTTGAGGTAGAAGGTGTTGGAGTCGTTGAATCTTGGGTGTTGGAGAAGCCATAGGACTTGGATGAGAACTTGGCATACTTGAAGTCATCTTGCACTTGATGTTCCGCTTTGGTAGCTTGATGCACTAGCTCGGTGAGGTTCGTGTATGGTTGGAAGTCGGTGATCTTCTTGATAGGATGATTGAGTCCATTCAAGAAACGTGCCATAGTTTGCTCATCATCTTCCATGACATTGGCATGTATCATTGCAATCTCCCTTTCCTTGTAGTATTCTTCAACGCTCTTGGTTCCTTGCTTGAGGAGTTGGAGTTTCTTGAAGAGGTCGCGGTTGTAGTAGGTTTGCACGGAGTGTGCTCTCATGACATCCTTCATTTGCGCCCAAGTAGTGATGGGTGGTTCCCGTCTTGCCTCTCGATGCTCAATGACTTGTTCCCACCAAATGATGATGTAGTCTTGGAAATCAAAGGATGCCATCATGATCTTCTTCTCTTCCTCATAGTTGTGCAAGCAGAAGATTTTGTCGACCTTCAATACCCATTAAAGGTACTCTTCTCGATCATTGCTTCCGGAAAACTTGGGCATGGTGAGCTTTAGCTTGCCGTATCTTTGCTCTTCATTGTGTTGGGTTCGAGGATGATGACGTCCTTGACAAGGAGGATTGTCTCTCTCAACTTGCTCTTGTCCTGGAGGATTTCCAATGTCTTCTTGCTCTTGTTGAACTTGAGGTTCTTAGCGAGGAGGTTGTGGAACTTGACAATGCACTTGAGCTTGATAGTTCCTCTCTTGAACTTCTTCGCAAGGCGCTTCTTGTTGCTCACGAGCTTGTCGGTTGCACGTGGCTACGGCTCGACTTGAGTCTCGGAGGGCGTGATGCGCCTCAAGTTCTTGAGCTTCTCACAATTGTTGTTCTTGACGTTGTGTCTCGGCATCTTGTGCATCTTGGTGTTGTCGCGCTCGCTCTTCCTCTTCGTGTTGGCGTTGGCATTGCAGTTCTCGTGCTTGCGCAAAAGTAGCTTGGTTTTGACGGTGTCGTTGCTCTTGAGCGTCGTTGTTGTGTAAAGTATTGCGGTTTTCTTGACGATCTTGGCGTGCGGCATGTCGAAGAGTATTCGATGTCGGTGTACTTGAGCCGGAGATGGTGTAGTCGGAGTGTCGACTTGAGCGGCTCCGTCTTGAGGAGGACGAAGTGGAAGAAGAGCGGTTAAGCAACAAAGCACGAATACTGTCTATTCTTGTATCATTCTCTTGCTTGTGGTCGTCGAGCTTGTTGTCGAAATAGTCTCTTGTATGTTGCTCGGAGAGTCGCAAGTCGGCGGCGAGGTTGTCGATGTGTTCACTCATTGCTTGTTGCTCTTGATGCAAAGCACGTTGTGCACCAAAGAGGTGGCTCTTTGTGACGTAGGAGGACATGTCGTCGTCTTGCTCGATGAAGAGTGGGTTGGTAGAAGTACTTGGCCTATCCATCATTCCAAGCAAATATGTGAGTGGGAGCAAGATAAGAACTTATACCAAATGTACCTTGACCGATGTTGAAGATGGATCAATTATCACTCCAATGTGGAACAAGGAAATAGCACAAATGGTACCAATTATTGTCGGTTTCTCACACCTACACAAGTAAAATCTTAGGGTGGACCTCGGTTAGGATGGTGGCACAAAATTTGATGCAATTGTTAGTGAGCTTCAATAAAGTTGGAAAAGATTCACAAGGTTGCAATGCAATAAGTAGAACAATAGCAAAATATGGTACACAGAAACACACACGCTAAGAGATAAATGGGGTCCTGCAAGCAAGGATGAGCCAAAATGTGGAATCCACGAAAATGCTCTTATTGCACAACACTAGAGAGACGCTAGCATGATTGCACAATAGGCGGGTACGAAGACTTGTGCACTACCTACTAAGCAAAAATGCAATGACTTCTATCCCAAGTATGCTCTATGTATGGTATCCTGATGATATGATCCAAGATGATCTAGTATGACAATCTTAATGTAGTATGATGCTATGGTTCTTGCTTAAAAGATCTTTGCTTATCGTTCCTTTTTTGCTTAAAAGTTGTTTGGCTCTTTCTCTTTTGAGCTCTTTTCTCATGCAATGTTTCACGAACCAAGAAAACAATTGTGTATGCGATGACAACTTTGTGATGTGACGGTGGCATGATCTTTCGATGAGAGTGGGGATAATTATCGATTTGGTGGATTTTGACGTTGACGATCCGGCTATACCGCACCCGACGATACGCCTGGACAATCGCTAAACCAATCTCCGATGGTTATCGACCTTGCCGTAGGCACGATCAACTGAACAACGAGGTTCGAGTTCCTGCAAGCAACCGAAGAACCGGCAAGAACAAAGGTGAATTGCAACTGAAATTGCGATGATAAACAGAGCACACGAACTAGATCAAAAGTTGGGGTTCCACTATGGATCTGACAAGGCGGTAGTCCTGCACGTCTCGTAGATGCGAAATTGTAGCGATGGCTAAAGAATACAATAAAACCCAAGTCTAAACCCTAACCTAGACTGCTATTTAGTAACTAGTACTGCTACCGGTCGAAGGCGGTATCTGATGTCCACGAATCGGACTGCTCAAAGCTGTACATGGCCGGTCTTCCTGCACTTTGCGGCAGCCACCTGTGGCGTGGCCGAAAGCTTTAGGGGCCCACTCACGTGGTGATGTCGGGCCTATTAATCCAAAGTCTTTTGGTCCTTTAGCCCTTGGTCCTTGTACACGTCCAAGTGATGGCTGGATTGCATGGTTCGGTGGGTGCATGCATGCAAGGCATGCACATGCATGTATGTGTTCCATGCACATGAAAGAACATACATGTGGTTGCTCCTCATCTTCACACGAGGTTTGTAAAAATATTCTTTTATTCTGAATATAATAAATAAAGTGTTGTATTTCTATTATGAATAACAAACTAATAATTTATATATTTTTTAATAGAAATCACCTGATTATTGTATATGTCGATAATATTTTTGGTTGCATTTGTAGAAGTCATGTCCACATCATCCTCCCTTTCATGAAAACAAAGCCGTCCTCGGCTTTGGATAATCTGAAAATAGACTAATAAGAAGACAACATGTATGCATGGTATATGTATATATCACCAGTTTTAATTCCTCTCATGTTTTGCACAATTAATATCTCTATGTTGGAGTGATTAGCATATTTGGTGAGATGAAATGTCAATGAAACAACACAAGAAATGTATCGGGGGGAAAATTACAACTTAATTTGCACATATAAAAGAAGCCCTTATTCGTATCATATGAATTTCTATGTTCATCATTAAACCATACCAACATTAGTGAATAACTATGAATTCTTTCCAAATTGCTGGCGACAACATACTTAAATAAGTAATCATGCAATGAGCTGTTTGGAATATATATAGCATCGATATTGGAGGGCATATCAAAATGATTAAGCATCTGAAAGTTGTTTTTCTTCTTGAAATTAGCAACTTCATCACATGTAATGCAAATCATATGCACCAAAAATTCATTGTCTGCACAGTCCTCGCCAAACAGGCTAAAGGTAATATTAGGCGCATAAACACTTTTCATGGAACACGACCATGTGATTTCAGCTATTCTATTTCTCGCATGTGACAAAGGCATAGGGGGATCCATCAAAATGGAATACAAAGAATTAGCACGAGAAATTCTAGCTAATACTTCATCATGTTTAACCAACTATATGTGATCCAAACCATACTAAACAATTAGGTCACATGGGCTGGCCTTTAATTCAGTTGGAGCACCAAAATCAATGGTGAAATAATATTCAACAATAGGTGCACTCAAAATAGTGACTATTTTAGTTGTTTCATCAGATGGTGCTCAAATCAGCAAGATAATCATCTAAAACAGATGGTGTGAGCAAATCAGTACCTTCATTGTTACCTTGTAGTCTTGGCTCACATGAAGTAACAGCGGTCGGTGATGATGCCTCATAAACTCCATGTGGCGCAATCATAGTTGGTGGTGCAGCGGAGGAAGTAACCTTCTTTGATGGGGATTCGATTGCACCCTTGTTCGTTGTGTGTCTTGTCCTCTTAATTTCTATTCAGCTTTACAGGACAGATGAAACATATGGTTGACAGAATATAGTTCTTTATGCAATATTATGTCTTGTATACAGAAAATCAACTTCACATTCTTCTAATCCACAACAAAGCAAAGCAGTACAAAAATTATCACAATATTCTTCAACAATATTATTGCCTTGTGCTAAACTTTACAATTTTCTAAGCAAATCACTAGCATGGTATGAAGGAACAAATCGGTTTCACATAACAAGTTTTAAAGCTTTCCAAGTAGTAGGTCTATTATAAATATTTTCTCTTCAATAATTTCTGCACCAAACTGAAGCAAAACCAAAAAACTTTTAGTGACATCATTTATTTTCTTAGGCTCGGAAAAATCATGGTTACCAAATATTTCTTCTACCTCCATTTCCCAATCAATATACGAATCGGGGTCATATTTACCCTCAAAATTTGGCAAAGTGGTAACCTGATGATGCGTGTTTAGTACATCTTGTGACGGTCGTCGTACCTGCTGTGGAGGGAAAGAGCGAATTGCATCAGCATGTGGTAAGTCATCTCCGACAACAAACTCAACCCAACTATTGGTCGCTCTTGAACCTGACATGTTTAGTACCATACAAAAGCAAAATCACAAATATAATGTTTCTATAGTACTACTCGGAGGTGGTGGAAAAAAAATTCTCTCAACACTCTAGCAATTACCAAGCTCTTACTGGTTCTTACCATGCCGCAGTGGTTGTCAGCCTTTGGCGCTGTCAAAAGTTATCAAACGTTGGATATAGGGATTGCCAAGTCGACCGAGCAAGGTACAATATAGGAGGTGGAGCTTGGTGAAGGTTTTCTCAACTCACAATATCAGTGGCACAATTAAACAAAAAGTAATGCAAGTTGAATAATTGCTCAAACTCCTAACTAGTGCTGGCAGTTGACTAGTAAGAGATAAAATAATCTAAGCCCAGATACTAACGCAAGCGAGAGGAAACCAATGAAAATAGAATAGCTCTAAGTAGCTAGATATAAGTGAAGTATAAACCATAGTGTATGGCAACCAAGAGCAGAAAAAAATCCAGCAATTATCACTTCTTTGAATAGAGTAGAAGTCTGAACAGCAAAAGAGATTGTTCAAAAGATGCTAGCCGGCCAGAACTTTGCAACAACTTTTTTTCTTTGTTTTTTTGTCTATTTTTTGTTTTCTTTTTTGTCACCTTTTTTTCTTTTGTTTTCTTTTTGTCCCTTTTTTAACCAGGCCGTTAGCAGATGGATACAGACAAGGATGGGAACGAGAGTAAAAGTTGCTACAGAATCAAGTGCTACGTACTAGAAGCGATAGTGAACAGGGTATGCACTAATGGACATTAGAATTAATGGAATATGTGTGGCCGGAAAACTCCAAACGTGCAATGGTACGAGCATCTCACAAGGTAGATGCAGCGAGGCTGGATGGCAGCGACAACAGCGACGCGGGATGGCAGACAGGGCTTCCTGGATGTCTGGCGTCGGCCGCGTGGTTCAGTGGCGCGGTGCGTTCTGCTGCCGAAACGCGTGTGGTGATAATCTAATCAGCGTCTGAGAAATATGGAAGCAATAGGAAAGAAAGGCATCGACACGCCACAAAAATTTGAAGCGAACCAATCACACTTATTTTCAGATTGATAACTAGGGTTATGGTGGAGATTATGTTGGTGGACAAAAGTAGTTCGATCTAGTAGATTGTTTTTTCTTCCAACAAATCTAAACCAGCACTAGTTCTAGGATGGTTGCAAGTTTGCAACAAAATATTCAACAAGCAAATAGAAGATGCAAAAATTGCGAAGGCTAAAAAAAGATGGGTGTAAAGGATGAACTAATCTTTTTCTGGCTTTTTCGTGGGTTATAGGATAGAAAAATAAACTAATCTAATAAAATTGTAAATCTCTCACCGATCAACCTGAAAACTGATACTACTTGATGTGATGGCGGCCCGATCTATCGATGAGAGTGGGGATAATTATCGATTTGGTGGATTTTGACCTTGATGATCCGGCTATACCGTACCCGACGATACGTCTCGACAATCGCTACTCCATTCTCCGATGGTTATTGACCTTGCCATAGGCATGATCAACCTGAACAATGAGGTTCGAGTTCCTACAAGCAACCAAAGAACCGGCAAGAACAAAGGTGAATTCCAACTGAAATTGCGGATGATAAATTGAGCACACGAATTAGATCAAAAGTTTGGGTTCCACTGTGGATCTGACAAGGCGGTAGTCCTACATGTCTCGTAGATGCGAAATTATAGTGATGGCTAAACAATACAATAAAACCCAAGTCTAAACCCTAACTTGGACTGCTATTTATTAACTAGTACTGCTTTCGGTCGAAGGCGGTATCTGATGTCCACGAATCGGGCCGCTCAAAGCCTTACGTGGCCGGTCTTCCTGCACTTTGCAGCAGCCACCTGTGGCGTGGCCGAAAGCTTTAGGGGCCCACCCACGTGGTGATGTTGGGCCTATTAATCCAAAGTCTTTTGGTCCTTCAGCCCTTGGTCCTTTTACACGTCCATGTGATGGCTGGATTGCATGGTTCGGTGGGTGCATTCATGCAAGGCATGCACTTGCATGCACATGCATGTATGTGTTCCATGCACATGAAAGAACATACATGTGGTTGCTCCTAATCTTCACACGGGGTTTGTACAAATATTCTATTATTCTGCATATAATAAATAAAGTGTTGTATTTCTATTACGAATAAATAATAATAATTTATATAATTTTTAATAGAAATCACTTGATTATTGTATACGTGGACAATATTTTTGGTCGTATTTCTAGAAGTCATGTCCACATCACTTTGTGACACAATATATGATACCAAGGTATGGACCAATAATGTGATATGTATGCAATGGGAAGTATGATCACTAATGTGCACAAGTGACGTTGCCGGCAATACTCAAAGGCTAGTCTCGATGGGTAAGATACGCAAAATTGGGCTATGTGGTTATCGATGTAATGGCAAGAATGATATATCACGATGCCAAGATGAGGTTTTCGTTTCTTACTTATGGTATGGTGTAAAAATGGAGTGGTTGTTGTCGATGACGAATCCGTGGCGAAGATGAGCGGCGGTGATGTCAATGTCGAGCCATACCTATATAGCCGAAACACAATAGGACATGGGACCGCAACTCAAAATCTCAAAACAAAATGTGGAAAAAATGTGTCGAAGTGTGAAGCAAGTAAGCAATGGTGGTTGAGGAAAATGAGTGTGGTGTTGGGTTGCGTATGCGGAAGTGGAAGTGAAATGGTGGTGGTGGATGAACTGAAATTTTTCAGTTTCATTAGAGAGCGTCGGACGTCCGGTGGTGGAGCGGTCGTCCGGTCATCGGACGTCTGGTGGCTGGCGGACGTTCGGTGCCTGGGCAGCTTCGGGCATGGGATGAACAACTACGGTTCATGGAGGATGTGGCGAAAAAGGTCAAATCTGGCGATTTTGTGGATGGAAATGGCGGAGATGATGGGGAAAAGCTAGATCCACTCATGGCAAAGCAAATCTGTGGATCAAATCCAAGAAAACTTCATCACACCAACAAATTGCGAAAAAATTGGGCTATTTTTGTGGGGAATTTTTGAATTTAGGACAAAATCAACAAAACAAGGCTACAAAACACAACGGGGAGGCTCCGAAATAGTGATCAACTTGGCTCTAGATACCAAGTTGATGTAGGGTGGAACCCTAGATGGCCGATCTTTCACGAAAGGAGCGGATCCCTCGAAGAACATGAAGAACAAGAGGGGAAACACGAGAGAATCACTCAAACCAACAAGAACAATCGCACATATGCTAGATCCAAGTACACATAGAGATCACATGATCCAAAGTCAACAGGGGACGATACAAGGGGTAACCGATTCTTTCAAAGGAGGTCTTGATGGTCTTCTCTGTGAGGAGATCTTGAAGCCAACGTGGATCTTCTCCGAAGAGGGTCCGCGGTCTCTCTCAAGGAGTAGATCCGTATGGATGAGAAAAGCTCTATCTCAAGTATGAGCTAAACCAATGCTAACCCTAACTAAAAGGAGGAGGAGGTCTATTAATAGTCTTAGTGCAAATGGGGGTGAAGTGAAGGGGTACATGGGCCTTGGGCCCGATCCTGTGCACAAACAGGTACTGGACGTCTGGTGTGTAGCGGCCGTTCGGTGGCTCATGGGCGGCCGAACGTCCGCTGGTGCTGGCTCGGTTGCTGAGGTACCGGATTTCCAGAAGTGGTCGGTCGTCCGGTGGCGTCGGACGTCCGCTCGTTTGGCTCAGGTGCGGAGACACCAGTTGAAGTAGGGTGGAACCCTAGATGGCCGATCTTTGACAAAAGGAGCGGATCCCAACGAGGAACCTGAAGAACACGAGGGGAAACACGAGGGAAAACACGAGAGAAACACTCAAACCAACAAGATGTAGTCACACATATGCTAGATCCTCGAAACACGAGAGGAGATACCAGATCCACGATCAACAAAGGACGATACAAAGGGTAACCAGTTCTTCTCTGTGAGGAGGTCTTGAGTTCTTCTCGTGAAGGGGTCTTGAATCTGCTTGGGGGATCTTCTTCGAGGAGGCACGATCTCCGAGGAGAAGGTAACCAAGTGGATGAGCAAAGCTCTCTCACAAGATGAGCTAATCCTTTGCTAACCCTAACTAGGAGATGGTGGAGGATTATATATAGTCTAGGGCCATGAAGGGGTAAGTGGGGGATACATGGGCCTCGACCTGATACTCTGCGCACAGACAGGCGTCGGTTGTCCGATAGGTACCGGACGTCCGGTGGCTCGCGAGGGTTTGGACGTCCGGTACTTGTCGGACATCTGGCGTTTTCGCTCGGGATAGCCATCCTTGGATTTCCGGACGATGTCGGTCATCTGGTGGCTGATGGTCGTCGGACGTCCGGCCTTGGTCGGTCGTCCCGCCAATGTAGCCTTCGTCGGCTGGTCCATCTGGCTGGTGGGGACTCCAGGCATCGGACGTCCGGTGACTGTTGGACGTCCGGGAGCTGATGCTTCCTGGTAGCTCTTCATCTTGTTCCGTGCGCTTGGTGTCCTCATCGTCTTGTCCATGGTCTTCCTCTTTGTTCCTGGGCATGCATAGAATATATATTTGTGGTAGTAGCCATGTCTCATATGTAGAAAGTGATGGTTCAGAGAGGAGCGAGTTCACCTTGCGTCCAATGGCGTGTAGCTGAGGTCTCATCGTATGTCCTCTTGGGGCATGGGGAGTAGTCGTAGTGTACAGGGGTATGATCATAGGGCCCTTGGGAAAGATCCGACCTCGGATCGTGATCCTCATCACCATGGAAACGGTTGTTGTGGACGGACTTGTAGTTGGACAGAGTTGAAGACATTGCGCAATCCAAGTACTCCAAGGTGTCGCTGGAGTGGTATACATGCAAAAAGAGCAAACACAAACAACACTCGGAAATACAATGGTTAGCGCACACAAAGTGTCCACCATGTAAGAATGAGTCCGTGCGGCAAGATTGTTCGTGGCAAAGCCCATGAAGCTTATCAAGATGATATAGAATGATATGCAAAGTGTTCATGGGAGCAAAAACATTCATTATGCACACAAATGTATTGTGAATATGATCAATGCAACCACGGTGCAAAATGATGTCATAGTGAGATGGTTTATCAATAGCATGAATATGGAAATGGATGCTCAATATGGTTATGTTATCATGCAATTGATGGTAGGCAATATGATCATAATGTATAAATATGCCATCAAGGAAGATCACAACAAATTTGCTAAGGAAGTGCACACGCTCATATATCATGGATGACATGGGAATACAAGATTTAACAAGGCAATCATAATGTGAGTCAATCCATACATAAGATCCAAATTTGTCATGTGTATGATATGTCCATCGAGCATGACATGTGTGAGCACAATCAACAAATATGGAGGTGGTGGTGCAATGTGTCAAAGGAGTGTTGATGTACCAATGCTCGATGTCATGGCATGAGTGTAGTTTCGAAGGTGCAACCAATAAGTCTGAGCGCTCCTCAATGTGAAGGTCCATAGAGCCAATATCCAATGTCGGTCCTCCATCCAATATGTGCAACACGTAGACAAGAAGGAAACAACAATGAAAGAGTGACCCATCCTATATGCATATTTTAGCATGACTCAAAGGGAAGGAGTTCACCTTTATTAGAATGTCGAAAATGTTGGTGTCGCGCATTGTGCACGCCTTCACATAACCAAATTGTCTCATGACGGTATCGCCTTGTGAATCCTTCAAAATGAAAGAACACGACAAACACTCGGAAAAACAAATGAGGTAAGCAGAAGTGCAAAACCTATCATTCGTGTGGTAAGATACCCAACAAGTGTATGTACCATGCTCATCATAAGAAAGGACAAGGGAGCATTTCATAGTATGGAGGCATATGATGCGAGAACAACCAAAGACAATAAGCTCAATCAAACAAGCATGCATCACAAGTAATATGTCCAAGTCTCCATGATCAATAAGCATAGCAAGTTGGCACTCAAAACAAGGGTATATGAGAGATGGCACTAATGGATACAAGAGACAATGATCAAGACAAATCAAGTGAGAGGCATGAACATATATGTCATCAACCCAAGAAAGCGAGTAAGAATGGAACATGGGCGATGCGACAAAGCAAGCAATCATAGTGAACAAGTCAAGCAAGCTAGTAGTGCGAAGATGGAACATACTAGAAGGAATCATGGCAAGCATGTCATGTGTGCAAATAGTGAGCATGAATAATGCAAAAGACATATCACAAGCAAAATACAATGTATTGGCGAGAGGCCATATGTAAATAGCAATGGTACATCATGACTCTCCCAACACAACAAATATCAATAGCATGTGGCACAAAGAAGTCATGGCAATACATACAAGGGTCTCCACCAAGCATGCAAATACACATAGGAGTAGCATAATGGTGAATCATGGGTAGATGCAAGCAAGGGTTACAATTGCATGGCAAAATCATGTAAAGAGGCATAACATGCAAAGTGAACACGATATAATAGGCATAAGGTGACAAATGGTAAATAGCCCAAAGCCGTGTGAGAGCCATGTAAAAGAGATGTGTGTAGTCCTTGTGTGAAGGGAATGGTGGGAATGATAATCCATGGGATCCCAAGTCATCGTTGCTCTCAAGAGCTCGTTTCGCCAAACGAGTTTTAGAGCGAGTGATTCTCCCGGTTTGGATATCTTTGAAGATTTGTTCAACGGGATGGTCTCTTGGGACTCTTACTCGAACTCATGAGAGCTTTTGCTTGGGTCGGGGTGGAACATCTTCTTCATCATCTTGTTCTTCTTATTGGCCTTCTTCAGTGTTGATGTTGTCGTTCCCTTGTCGAGGTGGAGAAGGAGGTTGATGAGGTTCATCTTGGTGTACTTCCTCGTTCTCTTCATCTTGGTGTGTCCCACTTGTGGATGCTTCCGTGTCAACTCTTGGTTCACCTTGTCGTGAGATAGAAGTTTCCACTTGGACGAACGAGGAACTCTCCTTCACCTCCGTTGGACGAATCTTGCCAATCGATAAGTCTTGGATTGCTTCCGAACGATCTTTGTCTCCTACATCAATTGGAAATTGCTCAACTCGCGAGCCGTTAGATTCATCAAACTTCACATCTACCGTCTCTTCACCCTTTCGGGAGAAATTGTTGTAGACACAGTAAGTGTGAGAGTTTGAGCCATAACCAAGTAGGAAACCCTCATGAGATTTAGGAGCAAATTTAGAACGACGATGCTTATCAAGAATATAGCACTTTGAGCCGAATAATCGAAAGTATCCAACTCGGGGTTTGTTACCAGTGAGAAGCTCATATGCCGTCTTGCCAAGTAGCTTGTGAAGATACAAGCGATTTGTTGCATGACAAGCTGTCTCAACCGCTTCCTCCCAAAAGTGTCTTGGCGTCTTGTACTTATCAAGCATCGTTCTTGCCATCTTGATAAGAGTCCGGTTCTTCCTCTCAACAACTCCATTTTGTTGAGGGATGTACGTAGCCGAGAACTTGTGTGAAATCCCTTCTTCGTCAAGAAAAGTATCCACATTTGCGTTCTTGAACTCTGTTCCATTGTCGTTGCGAACCTTCTTGATCTTCACTTCAAATTGATTTCGGGCTTTCCTAGCGAAGTTCTTGAAGATCTTTTGGACCTGCGATTTATCATCAAGAAAGAACACCCATGTAAATCTTGAAAAATCATCTACTGTGACTAGACCTAATGAGTTTCCACCGAGACCTTTATAGGCATTGGGACCAAAGAGATCCATATGAAGTAGCTCGAGCGGTCTTCTCGTGGTCATGATGTTCTTCATGGGGTGGCTTCCTCCAACTTGTTTTCCTGCTTGACAAGCACTGCACAATCTATCATTGTCAAATATAACATCTTTCACTCCAAGGATATGATCACCTTTAATGAGCTTATAATGATTTCGCATGCCCACATGACCTAATCTTCTATGCCACAACCAGCCTTTAGAGGATTTAGCAATTAAGAAAGTTCTAGGTTGAGACTTTTTAGTGAAGTCAACAATGTAAAGATCACCTCTATGAATACCGGTAAAGACCATTTTATGATTATCTCTACGAAACACTTGGCAATCTAGTTCAGTAAATAGGACATTGAAACCAAAGTTAACAAGTCTAGATACGAAAAGTAGATTATAGCCAAGAGATCCAACGAGCATAACATTTTGTATGGAGCTATCATGTGAGATGGACACCTTACCAAGGCCAACCACCTTACCCTTAGAGTTATCACCAAAGGTGACATACTTTCGAGGGTCATCGTTTTCAGCGAGCTCACGAAACATATGGTTATCTCTGGTCATGTGATAGGTACATCCACTATCAAGAACCCATTCCTTTCCTCCAGCCATGTAGCCGCGAAGATTGGCCATAAGACCAAAATGTCTCATAGACTCATTGAGATCAAAGTCACTATCATCATCCTCATCATAGTATCCATGTTCAACATCGTCTTGTGATTGATCAATTCTTAGAGAGAGTGATTCATTATATAAGTGATCATCACAATGTTCATCTTTATGAATTCTAATGGCTTCGGAGATGATATTGCTAATGATTCCAACATCTCCTTTGGCACGCATGAGGTTAGTAAGCTCAAATAGACAATCACCAAACTTAGGATCATTGGAATTCATCTTACTCAAAGCAATAGACTTATGAAGATTTCATCTAAGTTTTGCAAGAATAGTTTGGAAATCATTCCTCGAGAAATCTCCATATGGTGTAAGCACAATCAAGAGCAAGCAAGCTAGCAATCAAGTTTCTAGGTAATCCTCTAGTTTAGATTGACAGTTCTAAGATTACGGATCATGTCAATAGACTCATCAAATGTAGGATGCAAGGGGTCAACAAGGCGCACACAAGGAGTAGTAATGTACTTGTTCAAGTGATATTCATTGAAAATCTCAAGCATCTCAATTTTCCACTCATGAAGGAACTCTCCATCAAGTATAGGTACTCTACATCTAAGACTCCCCAACGTCGACTCATCCATCTTCCTCCAATGGTGATTAAACCAAAGCAATGGACCCCAAAGCTCTGATATCAATTGTAGGATCGAGAAGAGGTGTCTAGAGCGGGGGGGGGGGTGATTAGACCCTCAGCAAACAAAAGTAGAAGTTTTTAATTTCTTTAAGTTAAGGTGAAGTTTTAGCACAAGTTTAAACATTCACAATACATTTCAAGCAAGCATGGCAAGAGTATATGATTAGTGGAAAGTAAAGCATGCAAGTTGCAAAAAAGTAAAGGGATGGGATTGGAGTGTGCAAACGCAATTGGAAACATGGAGATTTTTGGTTTGGTTCCGATAGGTGGTGCTATCATACATCCACGTCGATGGAGACTTCAACCCACAAAGGGTAATGGCTGCGCGAGTCCACGGAGGGCTCCACCCACGAAGGGTCCATGAAGAAGAAACCTTGTCTATCCCACCATGGCCATCGCCCATGAAGGACTTGCCTCACTTGGGTAGATCTTCACGATGTAGGCGATCTCATTGCCCATACAAACTCCTTGGTTCAACTCCAGAATCTTGTCGGAGGCTCCCAAGTAACACCTAACCAATCTAGGAGACACCACTCTCCAAAAGGTAATAGATGGTGTGTTGATGACGAACCCCTTGCTCTTGTGCTTCAAATGATAGTCTCCCCAACACTCAACTCTCTCTCACAGATTTGGATTTGGTGGAAAGATGATTTGAATGGAAAGCAACTTGGGGAAGGCTAGAGATCAAGATTCTTGTGGTTGGAATGGAATATCTTGGTCTCAACACATGAGTAGGTGGTTCTCTCTCAGAAAATGTATGCTGGAAGTGTAGGCATATTCTGATGGCTCTCTCCATGAACGAAGAGTGGGTGGAGGGGTATTTATAGCCTCCACACAAAATACAACCATTACACACAATTTACCAAACTCGGTGGGACCGAATCATGAAACTCGGTCGGACCGATTTAGTTCAAAATGTGAACGTTAGGCTTTTCGGTGGGACCGATATGATCAACTCGGCGTGACCGATGTGCTAGGTTTAGGGCAAAACCTCAACTCTGTTTGACTGATTACACAAACTCGGTGGGACTGATTTTGGTAATAAGCAAAACAGAGAGTTGGTCAAGGAAACTCGGTAGGACTGATTGCATATCTCAGTGGGACCGAAGTTATTGCAACAGGTAACAGAGAGTTTGCAAGCCCGTCTCGGTGAGACCGAGATCCCATCGGTGAGACCGAACTGATTAGGGTTTCTGGCAGTGGCTATGTCATGTGAACCCGATGGTGCCGGATAGATCAATCGGTGGGGCTGAGTTTGACTTCAGGTTTGGGACATATGTGGAAATGAGAAAGTGGTTGAGGTCCTTTGGAGCATATCACTAAGCACTTTGAGCAAGCAAGCCATTAAGCAACACCTCATCCCCTTTTAATAGTATTGGCTTTTCCTATGGACACAATGTGATCTTGGATCACAAAAATGAAAATGTAGAGTCTTGAGCTAGAGCCAATCTTTGTTGTTAGCATCTTGAAAGGGTTCCACATCCTCTTGTCCAAACCACTCCACTGTTGAACTCATCTGAAATATACTAGGTGAAAATATCAGTCCAACAGGACATATGTTGACATTAATTACAGAAATCACCCAGGGAGCACTTGTGCTTTCAGTTCGTCGTCTCTGCTCGTCGCGCGCCGGCGGACGCGCAGGCTGCGCTGCTCATGGCACGCGAGCTCCTGCACTACTGCCCCGTCGATGACTTCTATGAAGACTGGCTGGACCGCATCATCGAGCTAGTTAACACTGTTGGGGTTTCTCTTGCACCATCTCTCTCGCTGCCTCGCCAGCCGCCTGTTGTGGGCGATGTAGCCCACAGAGCACCTCCTCCACATCCTTGTCAAGATGTCGCCCTCGGGCCAGGGCACGCGGCCCCGCGGCGTGACCTGCCATGCAGGGCGCCCATGCATGAAGAAGAAATCTGCCAAGAGGTCCAGCGATCACAAGAGGATGCTCCTGCACTTCTTTCACTACCATGGCAAGACCGCGCGCCGCCTGCTGTGGTGGCGCGTGAGCGCCAAGATCAGGCTCCACCTCCACGATGGGCTCCCATGACTACCACGGGCTGTCATGCCTTCACTCCGGAGCCTCGCAGCGTCGTTTGGCCGGGGAAGTTCAAGCCTGACCTGCCTCCATGCTATGACAGCACCCCGACCCTGCGAAGTTCCTGCAGGTCTACGAGCTAAGCATCGAGGCGGCCAACAGCGACGAGAAGTTCATGGTGAACTGGTTTCCCATGGCCCTCAAAGATGGCGCACGGTCGTGGCTCCTAAACCTACCTGTGGGGGAGATGCGCCAGCCTTTTGTCGCCAGCTTCCAGGGCACTCACGGCCGCTGCTAGCTGAGGGTGACCTGCGGCGCATCAAGTAGCAGCAAGGGGAGACCCTCCAGAAGTACATCCAGCGCTTCAATAGTGTTCGCCTCAAGATCGCCAAGGTTTCAGACGAGGCCATCATCTCAACATTTTCTGATGGCGTCTGCGACGTTAGGATGAAGGAAGAGCTCGCCATACACGAGGACCTGTGAACGGCTCTGGAGATGTTCAACATGGCAACCAGGTGCGCGAAAGTTGGGGAGGGCCGCATGCTTACGGGGGTGCAGCGTGTGTGTCGCTGTCAAAACTGGCCGATCTTGGGTAGGGGGTCCCGAACTGTGCATCTGAGGATCAAAGGTAACATGAGACAAAGGGGACACGATGTTTACCCACGTTCAAGCCCTCTTAATGGAGGTAAAACCCTACTTCCTGCTTGATTGTCTTTGATGAGTATAGGGGTTACAAGAGTTGATCTACCTCGAGAACGTAATGGCTAAACCCTAGATGTCTAGCCTATATGAATTCTAATGATGCCTATGGACTGAACCCTCCAGTTTATATATACACCCGAGGGGTACAGAGGCGGTTTACAAGGGAAGGAAACAATACATCCGGTCTCCAATCTTTCCCTCCACACATCCAGGAGTCGTATCCGAACACGGGGAACAATCTTCCATTCTATCTTGACGGCCCATCAACCCGACCCATGGTTGAATAGGCCGGACACCTGAGGACCCCCGAACCGAGGTCTCCCTCAGTAGCTCCCGAACTTGCCTTCAATGACGACGTGGTATCTGGCTTATGTCTTCGGCTTTGCAAGGCAGGTTCTTCATTATACTTCGGACCAACGACAGTCTGGTTCTGACCTCTATATTTTGTCTTTATGATTTCTTCCTGTTGTTGCTTCGATTTCCGCACGCCATGTGAATGCGAATGGTCAGTGTTTTTTTGCAAATAAGCCTCTCATCACGCTCGAAAGGTATCTATATAAGGAGATTTAGATCCCCAAATGCCATCTCACATCATGCAAAAGAAAAACCGTCAAGATTAGCTATGAGAAAAGCCTTCCAATATGGCCAATGCCCTAGGCTCCTCTTCGCGCCCCCATGGCCCTCAAGAGGGTGATTGGCAGAGTTGCTCAGTGCCTCATCTTCAGCTGAGTCGACTACAGACGCAGGGCTATCTTCCCCTCACAGATCTAGTCTCCGTTCGAGCGGGATTGATCTCAATCGGCAATGATGTGATGGCTGAGAACTTCCCCAACCCCAATAAGGGGAAGAGGGTGTGCTTTGTCCCATTCCTATTGCGGGGCGTAGGATTTCCAATCCATCCCTTTCTCAAGGGCCTACCGGAATTTTACGGCATCCAACTACACAACCTCACCCTAGGTTCGATTCTGCACATCTCAGGTTTCGTTGCCCTCTGCGGACTGTTCTTAGGCATTGAGGCCCATTTTGAACTATGGAGGAAATTCTTTTGCCTTGTTCCCCGCCATCGAGGAGGCTCCATATTTGAAGTGGGCAGTGCTGAAGTATGGCATATAGCCGGATCCGGATACCTCATAGGAACTCCCAAAGAGGTATACCCATAGTGGTCTTCAGAATGGTTCTACATGGATGACGTCCCTCTGCATGACCCAGTTCGGCACGGCCTTCCTGAATTTTCCAGCGCTCCATTAAAGAAGTGTTTCAAGTAGCGTCCCCGAAGTCCCAAGGAGGAAGACAGTGCGGAAATAAAAAGGTTGGTTAGCAAGGTCAGGTTACTAGCCCATACCAAGCTCTCGATAGTCGAGGTCATGCGTATTTCAATAATGAGGTGCGTCTAGCCTCTCCAATCCAGAGTAACTCCCTTATGGTGTTACAACGGAGAAGATGACGCGTCTCATTATAGATAAGGGTTCAGATACCCCTACCGAACTGGCCACAATCTCGGTCGATCTGTATAAGGGTGAAAAAGAAGATTTCCTCTGTTTAAACTGTCGGGAAGGATATTCCATGTACAACCCATTGAATGGGTAAGACTTCGATTATCTGTGTTGCCTTATTGCTATTACGGCATGGTAACCCAATTTGTTCTTTGTTAAAATAGTCATGGTGGAAGATGATTGAGGATGTTCACTATCCTGCCCCATAGCCGGAGGACCATAATCACGATGAAGACCCTGGCTTTCGCGAGGATCCAGATATATAGAGTTTGATGACGAGGTACTTTATCAAGCGAGCCTTGATGGCTCGGAAGTGTCTATCACTGCCGACTACCCCCGCCCTATCCCTTCTCCATCATAAGTATTCGCAGGGCTTTTTAAAAGGAAATCCCTACTTGCACCTTTATCCACTATACTCATCTAGGCTTTAATAGGATCAGCGCTCGCGGACCGTACCTCCTCCAGGGCGGCCCCTACGCAAGGTCGTCGTTCAAAACGAAAGGGGACCAGGAGCGCTGCAGAAACATCACAATCTTCCAAGAGGTATGTCTGCTTAATACATGCCTGTGCATGAGTCTAGATTGTTTAAACTCTCCTTTTATCTTGATGTCAGGAGAAACACGGGGCAGACGGTGGGAAAATGCCCTACTAGCCGAATGTCCGCCAATCCGGTGCCGGACTCGCCAACTAGGACGAGTGCCAATGCAATGCCAGTTCCGTCGCCTCATGAGGATTCGAACGACGTATCTGTCACGAATTCCATTGTGGAGAGCATGATGAATCACCGTCGATTTAAAGAGGCAATGCGCGCTCCGGCCTTTTTTGAGCAAGAGTTTACCACACTCATCTCGATGGATGCATATATCCGAGCCGCTCGAGACGGACTTGCTGGAGTCACTCAGTTGTTCTCAAAGGATGTAAAGGTAAAAGTTTATGTAATTTTGATAGTCATATGCCAGTAGCCCCCGAGACTTGAAGCAGTGAGGCAAACTGATTTAAGGATCGATATGACCCGCAGGTTCTCAAAGAGAAGAATAGTGCGCTATCCCAAGAGCTAAACATAAATCAAACACAGCTAAATGCCATCACCGACGAACTGGCGGAAATGAAAAAGGCCAGAATGAGCGCGTCCGGGAAGAAAAAAAATATGAGGAGGAAAAAGAAAAACAATCCGAAGAGATAGAGATCTTAAGGGCTCATTTATTAGTCGCGCAGAAAGAAAATGAGAGGCTAAGGGGCGGATGTTCGGTATGTCTTCCTTTCTTATTTAAAACCACCCAAGGGGCTCATGTTTAGTCCATAATTTGGAATGTCATGACTCTGTTGCTGTAGGCCTATTAACTGGTCGAACAGAAGAAGAAGTATCTAGATTTCAAGGCGACGTGCTAAAGGAACTGTCCGTGGTACATGCTCGGGCCCAGAAAGCCATGAGGAGTATGGTGAAGGCATTATGACCATCTGATACCCCTCCAAAAAGTATGGAGGGCTTGGCAAACCTGTTCAAAGGTGCCCGGCACCGGTTTGAGCTATGGAAGACATCCGCCTGCTGTGAAGGCACACATGAAGCCTGGGACATGGTGAAAACACGCTTCACAAAGCTAGATCCAAATCATATGGCCTGAGTAGGACCATAGGGACCAGACGGGAAAGAAATTCCAGTGAATTTGGTGTATGACCAAGTAATGATAGCTGCGAAGTATTCGTAGGAAGACTGTAGGTTAGACAGTCTTATAGATGGAATAGATAAGGAATGGGTATTTGATTTAATGTATTAATGCACGTTATGATTGACCTGTACCTTTATCCGAACATGTGAAAAGTTTTTCATCGCAGGCTTTCGGCTTTAACCTCCGAACCAAAATGGTGGAGTGTTTCCGGATACTATCTTTGAATGAAAAGAAGCATTCACTATATCCGGAAACCAGGCAACCCAGTCATTGTGCTCGAACATACAAATTTTAGTTCGGAATGTATGTTATATTACATATGTAAGAAACATCTTCCAAGGAGAATAGTTCCGTTAAGGGTTCCTTTCCTTGGGTTTGGCATGCTGTAATTGTGCGTGCCGGGGCTTTGGTCTGCAATCCGGAAAAGCTGTCTCGCAGTGTTAGAGTGGTTACAATAATCTAATAATCTGTCTTTTAATTGCTGACCAATTATTCTCTTAAGAACGCTAGCTTTCGGCTTCACCCGTCTGAGGTACATGTCTGGATGACCCGGTTGTAACAATCGCAGAGGTACTCCCTTTATGCCCTAGCTAAACAATTGGGAACGTAGGGCATAAACACAGGAGCGAGGCAACCCAGCTTGGCAAAATCTTAAGTCATAGAGGTGCATATAATGGCAATAAGGGGGTATAGGAGCAAACGACACATACATTGTGTAACGCCCCGAGACCGATGTGCCAGGTGTCGTCCAGTTATTCGCTGTTGTTTCCTTGTCATTGCTTGCGTGTCATGCATTGCATATCATGTCATCATGTGCATTTCATTTGCATACATGTTTGTCTCATGCATCCGAGCATTTTTTTCCCGTTGTCCGTTTTGCAATCCGGCGCTCCAATCTCCTCCGGTGGTCATTTCTACCTTCTTCTCATGTGTGGGGGTTAAACATTTCCGGATTGGACCGAGACTTGCCAAGCGGTCTTGGTTTACTACCGGTAGACTGCCTGTCAAGTTTCGTACCATTTGGAGTTCGTTGATGCTCCAACGGTTAACTGAGGGACCGAAAAGGCCTCGTGTGTGTTGCAGCCCAACACCCTTCCAATTTGGCCCAAAACCCACCAAAACCCTCTCCATCATCTCGGTCGTTCGATCACGATCGCGTGGCCGAAAACCGCACCTCGTTTGGACTCTCCTAGCTCCCTCTATCTATATATATATATGACCCCCTCCGAAATTCACGCAGATGAAACCATAAAACTCCTCCGCGCGCCGCCGGACATGTCCGGCCACGCCCTCCACCTCACCCAGGCCAATCGACGGCCGCCACGTCAGCTCTGCCGCCCCTCTCCTCCACTCGCGCCCCGCCACTTGGCCTCCGGCCTCCTCCCCGCCGCGCGGCCCGCGGGGCCCAAATCCGGCCCGCGCGGGCCCGGTCGCCGCCGCCGCCGTCCGTAGGCACTTGCACGCGCCGCCACCACTTGCTCGCCGCCTGCCACCGTGCCGGCCCCGCCTTCCTCGCCGCTGCCTCGCCGGCCGACTCCCCCGCACCGCCCCGCTCGCCCCTGGCCGCCGCCGCCGCCTACGCACGCCGCCGCGCGCCTTGCCTCGCAGCCGCGGCCGGCTGCCCACACCGCGCTCGGGAGCTCCGACGAGCGCCCCCGACTTCCCCGGCGCCTCCCTGCCATCTCCCTCATCTCCTGCGACTCCTCCGGTGACTTTTCCGGTGATTCTCGAAGGACGTGCACGAACCCTAGATCTGAGATCGGAGAGAGGTTGAAATTTCCATGTTTCATATGCCCATCTTCATCGTGCCGTAACTTTGCATTCGTAGGTCCGTTTTAGGCATATAGCATATCAAAATGTTCGTCTCAGAGAGTACATCATTTCATCTCATTGTATCATTTTCATTTGAGTTCATCTTGATGCCCGAAATGTCGTTGGAAGAGAGCTAATTGAGTTAATTGTCAGATCTGCTGCTCCAATTAGCTATTTGTCATTTTTGCATGATTAATGTGTGCATGATATACATGAGTTTTATTATATGTTTTGCCATTTATCCAGAGGTGCAATCCTTGTATTTTTGTGATGTGTGTGGTGACTAGAACAAACTTGCATAGTGGAGCATTCGTTAATCCTGATTTCAGGGACTTAGCATTTCCACTAAGTCCTTGATCTGTTTATTTCAATGTGCCATATGTTCATGTTGTTTCCTAGTGATCCGTGCCTCTTTTCAGGATGATCAGTAAGGATGTTTTGTTAATCTTGTAGTGCTCTATCCATCCATGTCTTTGTTTGCAATTATGGAGCACCCTAGGTTGAGTCAATCGAGCTCTACTTTTGCTATTTCGTGAATCTGGGCAGATTGTCTACTTGTTAGCGATTTTGTCGATGATGTTGTAGTTGATCCGTGCATGCTATGATATTGCTCTTGCCATGTCTAGCTTGTATTTTGTGTATTCTTGATGGGTGTATGCTTAGATTATCATGACCTGCTCTGTAGTCAGTGCATCGAGCTCATAAACATGCCTACTTGATATCTGATTTGCATGCTCCAGTTTTTCTCTAAATCTGGGAGTCTGATTATGTTTTTGCCATGTTCACATGCTTACAATTGTATTTTCTGATCCCTTTTGGCTCAAGGTCACTAAGGGACTTTTGTTAAGCTCTTTGAGTAGCTCCATACCATGCTTTACTTTGCCGTGTTCAGGTCCTGTAGCATATAGTTTTCATGCTCCAAAGTGGGCTACCTGATCTGAAATTCCAGACAAATGTTAATTTCACTAAGTCTGAAATCTGTTTACCAAATGCAGTTTTGCCATGCTTGTTTGAACCTGTTAATGGATGAATTGGCCATAGCTCAGTGCTAGTATTTTTTTAAGCATCATGTATGGATTCCTGCCATGTGTTTTGATGCCATGTTTGGGTGCTGTAGCATGTTCTTCTTGTTGCATTTAGAAGGCTATGTGCTGTATATCGCAAACTGGTGCCATATTTGAATTGCTTGCCATTTCCAAACCGTAACTCCGATTCTGGTGATCTTTATATCGTTTTCAAGCGATTTCACCTCATCTTTCCAGTGGTACACTTGGATTTCCATGTTGAGTCCAGGTTCATGCATTCCCTTGCAAATCATGCATATGCATCGCATACCGCATCTCGCATATCATACCATGTTCATGTGTTGGTTGTTTACTATGTTGTGTGCTTTTTCCGGTGTTTGCTTCTTCGGGTTGGTTCCGGTAACGTCGCATTTGTGAGGACCCGTTCGTCTACGTCCGTTTGTCTTCTTCATGGACTCGTTCTTCTTCCTTGCGGGATCTGAGGCAAGATGATCATACCCTCGAAATCACTTCTATCTTTTCTTGCTTAGTTGCTCGCTCTTTTGCTATGCCCATGCTACGATACCTACCACTTTCTTATCATGCCTCCCATATTGTTGAACCAAGCCTCTAACCCACCTTGTCCGAGCAAACCGTTGTTTGGCTATGTTACCGCTTTGCTCAGCCCCTCTTATAGCGTTGTTAGTTGCAGGTGAAGATTGAAGTTTGTTCCTTGTTGGAACATGGAGATGTTGTTCCTTGTTCGAACATGTTTACTTGTTGGGATATCACAATATATCTTATTTAATTAATGCATCTATATACTTGGTAAAGAGTGCAAGGCTCGGCCTTATGCCTGGTGTTTTGTTCCACTCTTGTCGCCCTAGTTTTCGTCATATCGGTGTTATGTTCCCGGATTTTGCGTTCCTTATGCGGTTGGGTTATAATGGGAACCCCTTGACAGTTCGCTTTGAATAAAACTCCTCCAGCAAGGCCCAACAATGGTTTTACCATTTGCCACCTAGCCTCTTTTTCCCTTGGGTTAGGCCAGCCCAAGGGTCATCTTTATTTTAAACCCCCGGGCCAGTGCTCCTCTGAGTGTTGGTCCAACCCAGAGCACCGTGCAGGGCCATCTCTTGGCAACTTGGGTTACGTTGGCTCCTGTACGCTTAGCTTATCCGGTGTGCCCAGAGAACGAGATATGTGCAGCTCCTATCGGGATTTGTCGGCACAGCGGGTGGTCTTGCTGGACTTGTTTTACCATTGTCGAGGATGTCTTGTAGTACCGGGATACCGAGTCTGATCGGAATGTCTCGGGAGGAGGTCTATTCCTTCGTTGACCGTGAGAGATTGTCATGGGCTAAGTTGGGACACCCCTGCAGGGATTTGAACTTTCGAAAGTCGTGCCCGTGGTTATGGGCAGATGGGAATTTGTTAATGTCCGGTTGTAGATAACTTGAACCTTAACTTAATTAAAATGAATCAACTGCGTGTGTAACCGTGATGGTCTCTTTCCAGTGGAGTCCGGGAAGTGAACACGGTGTTGGAGTTATGCTTGACGTAGGTTGTTCTAGGATCACTTCTTGATCATAGATTCTCGAAACGTGCTTTGCCTTCTCTTCTCGCTCTCATTTGCGTATGTTAGACACCATATATGCTAGTTGCTTGCTGCAGCTCCACCTCATACCTTTTACCTTACCCATAAGCTTAAATAGTCTTGATCGCGAGGGTGCAAGATTGCTGAGTCCCCGTGACTCACAGATACTTCCAAGACCAGTTTGTAGGTGCCGTTGAACCGAGCAGGTGACGCAACCAAGCTCAGGAGGAGCTCGATGAAGATCTTGTCCCTTGTGTTGTTTCGTTCTAGCTGATCAGTAGTGGAGCCCAGTTGGGGTCGATCAGGGACCTTTGTTGCATTTGCGGTTCTTCTTTTATTTTGGTTCCGTAGTCAGACCCTGATTGTATTTGGATGTTGTAATGCTTTATTCATGTAATTGTTTGAAGTGGCGATTGTAAGCCAACTATGTATCTTTTCCCCTATTGTATTACATGGATTGTTTGCGAAGATTACCTCACTTGCGACATTGCTTTCAATGCGGTTATGCCTCTAAGTCGTGCTTCGACACATGGGAGATATAGCCGCATCGAGGGCGTTACAAGTTTGTAATCAGAGCCTTCCCCGACCTTAGGAGCCCCATTGCTTGATCGTTTTTAGCGTCCGAGTTGTATCTAGAAAAATGTTTTGAGTCATTTAGGAATTATATATCGGAGACTTTATGATTTGTTTTTACTCCTCAGTCCCTTCATCGCTCTAGTGAGGCATCCTGACGTAGAGTTTTGACTCTTCTCTTCTCAAATTTCAGTAAAAAAAAATTTAGGATCACGCGGGTATCTTGGAATCGTTCCGATGGTTTTGTGATGAGAACATTGTCTTGGTGCCTCCTGTCAGGGGTTTTGTGGCAGTGTCC
The DNA here is from genome assembly GCF_002162155.2 of Triticum dicoccoides. Classification (NCBI taxonomy): domain Eukaryota; kingdom Viridiplantae; phylum Streptophyta; class Magnoliopsida; order Poales; family Poaceae; genus Triticum; species Triticum dicoccoides. Next base: position 306,317,517 of record NC_041386.1, read on the forward strand.
CGGGGAGTTGAGCTCCGAGGTGTTCTCGTCATAATTTTATCGTCGCAGTTCTGGAATACCTGAGTTTAGTACGCCGACATCGAAAATCTCTTTTATGTAGTTCGTTGGTGAGATAACCTCGACGCCACCCAGTACTGGTGCGGGAGTTCGGGAGTATTGCCATAACTTGTTTAACGGATGCTTTTCGAAGGTTGAGGTAGACGATTTCCAAAGGTTTCTTGGTTATGTGTTGAAGGATGGATACAGCTGGATGTAGGATTTGCTAGTTTTGGGTGAGACATTATGCTTCCCCTGTATCCCCAACACCTGATTGCATAACCGAAAAGTTTCGGGAGTTTATAAGTGGGAATTCAAGTAGCTCTTAGGATATCTTTCCGACGGATATATGATATGAAATTGGGGTTCGACGTCTAGTGGTCCGCCTATCCACGGTTGGTTTTACAGTGGTCTCGTTGTGTCTTAAAGTGTCCTTGGCTATGCCGACTCGGGGACGCTTCGTATGTCATGTGCACTGCCTTGTACATGATGGTGCTGTACGATTGAGCCCGTGTAGGCCCCACCACGAAAACTTCGGACGAAATCTCTATCATATGTTTGTTCCGGCTTATTCTGCAAGCCAATCCTTTGTTTTGTTTTGAGTTGTGGTATTCGAGTTGCTTCAATGACAAGTGTTGATTCCATACCTTCCCCAAATGGTGTTCTCATAATCCGATGTGAATACTAATCCTTCTCGATCATCGAGTCTGTCATGTCAATCCTTTTCGCCGGTTTGTTTCTCTTCAAGTGGATCCGAACATTTCAACATCCGCAAGATCCAATCTCAGCTTTCTCAACGGTGTTGTTTTCTTCCATCCCAAGTTGCCTTTGTTTTTCCGCCCTCCCACCCTTGTTTCTTCAAGGACTCAGATTTCTTAATCAACTATCCATTTATTGGTGGAACTTTCTCTATTCTTACCCGGTGGTTCTCAAGAAGATGTTCTACTAGTTCATCATTCTTCATTCTTTTTCTTCTTCGGTGGAACCAATTCAAGCCTTGTTGATCATATCATTTCCTCGTTTCAAATGCCTTCTATTGCCGGTGCACCTCATAACCATTCATTTCTCGCTATTCATTTATTCCGGAGTGCTCAAGATATCTCGAAGATTCGTGCTTCCACTCTGCATTTGTTCAAGATCTTTCAAGGATGTTCCCTCATTCAAGTCATTTAATTCAACCGGTGCTTTCTCTCTTTTGAATCGTTCTACGGTGTTTCTTTTGAGTGGGCCCTAACCCACAGGTCTTTTTCCAGGATCTTACCTGACTCTTCTAATTTTACCGGAGCTATTCAAAAATCCTTTCAAGTTTGACGTAATAATGAATTATCATCAGTCAAATGTCTTCTTCAAGATCTGTCAAATTCTTTTCATCGTTGGCTCAACCTCTTCGCTTTTGATTCTTCCAGAGTATCTCAACAATACATGGTGGTGTTCTCGTCGTCATTCTCGGATTTTGTAGACCGAAGAAGAGTTTTACCTCCATATCTTATCCGTTCTCTCAGAGATTCATGGTTCTAATTCGAGGTCATCCTCTCATAATTGTTTGATTGCGAGAATTCTTTTTATCCATCCGGAGCAATTCAAGATTCTTTTCAGTTTGTTTCTCCGGATTCGATCAGTTCATGTTTATTCACTCTCAGCTTTTAGTTATCATTCTCCAACCTTACCGGTGCATCATTCAAATATCCTCTTATCAGCTCGTGATCTCTTCGTTCTCATGTATCTAAATCCCCTCAAGTATCATCATTCGTTCTATAATTCTTCCTGGAGTTTCTTTTTCTTTTCTTCAATCGTTTTCAATTCTTACGGTGGTTCGTTCAAGATTTCTATTTCTTCTTTATCATATCAATGTATTCGTTGTTTCTATCCTACCGGTGGTTCGTTGAAGATTTTCTCGAGTTTATGCGATATCTCTCTTAATCCTTTCTACGAGAATAATTAATATGCCAAATCCGTTGCTTGTCATCAATTTAAATTGGTGAAGGATATGCATAACATAATTCTTATTCTTGTTTCATCCAAGTGATTAATTATTATTCTGGAGTGGTTCATCATATCATATTCTCAGTTCGAGATGCTTTATCTTTTCTTTCCCGGAGTTCCAAGTTCTAATTATCACGGAGATCCATCTAAATCATTGCAAGGATTGACCTTGTGTTTTCAATTTCTCTTTCTTTTCATTCTTTTGTTTACCGGAGTTCTTCATGGAGGTTCTACAGGATGGTCCATAAAGGATTTAATCCTTTCTCGAAGTGTTCATCAAGATTCTTTTATGAGAAGCTCAAGCTTTCTCCATCCTGCAATCCGGAGTGCAATTCTTTCTTCCGTGCCATTGGAGGTGGTATTATGTCATTCTTAGTAATTTGAATTCATGTTTCATGATTCACATGTTGTCATGAATGAGATATTTTAAATTCATCAATCTCTTCATTGGTATTATCTTGGGTTACATTTCACCAAAAGCCTTCCCTAAGGATTGTTGCTAAGTATGGTGCAAATAAATGATCCAAGTTCTTCTTTATCCTCCCAGTGAAATACGTTCTCGTCTCCTTGGTCATACCAATCCAATTCTTTTTCCGTGAGTGGCAGGTTGTCACCTCATAATTCGAGATGTATTCCTTAAGACCATATCAAACTTATTCTTTTCGTTGTTGGTTTTTCAGCAACTCCGTTCTAGCATTTGTTGTAACCGTGCTCTCTCAAGATATTGTTTCCCTTCGTTCCGGAGGCATTGTGATGTTGCTCTCTCCAACCCATCTTCTTGCTTTGTCAGGATCGTGTTCTTTCCATGCCTATACATTTAACCGGAGTGTTGTCCGAATTTGTAATTCCTTGTTTCCTCTTTCCTACCGGAGTGTTTTCAACTTCATTTGTCTCCGTTGTATTCTTTTCTCGATATGGCTTAACCTTTTCAAGGCTCTTTGGTTTCACCCGTTTGTCAAAGGAGCAACTTAGTTTTACCTCTTCTCTTTCTCTTCCGTTTTCCCTCCGGTGCCATTCAAGATCTCGGGACGAGATCCTCTCGTAGTGGTGGAGTGTTGTAACGCCCCGAGACTGATGTGCCAGGTGTCGTCCAGTTATTCGCTGTTGTTTCCTTGTCATTGCTTGCGTGTCATGCATTGCATATCATGTCATCATGTACATTTCATTTGCATACATGTTTGTCTCATGCATCCGAGCATTTTTTTCCCGTTGTCCGTTTTGCAATCCGGCGCTCCAATCACCTCCGGTGGTCATTTCTACCTTCTTCTCATGTGTGGGGGTTAAACATTTCCGGATTGGACCGAGACTTGCCAAGCGGTCTTGGTTTACTACCGGTAGACCGCCTGTCAAGTTTCGTACCATTTGGACTTCGTTTGATGCTCCAACGGTTAACCGAGGGACCGAAAAGGCCTCGTGTGTGTTGCAGCCCAACACCCTTCCAATTTGGCACAAAACCCACAAAAACCCTCTCCATCATCTCGGTCGTTCGATCACGATCACGTGGCCGAAAACCACACCTCGTTTGGACTCTCCTAGCTCCCTCCATCTATATATATGTGATCCCCTCCGAAATTCGCGCAGATGAAACCCTAAAACTCCTCCGCGCGCCGGCGGACATTTCGTCCCGCGCCGCCGGACATGTCTGGCCACGCCCTCCACCTCACCCGGGCCAATCGGCGGCCGCCACGTCAGCTCCGCCGCCCCTCTCCTCCACTCGCGCCCCGCCACCTGGCCTCCGGCCTCCTCCCCGACGCGCGGCCCGCGGGGCCCAGATCCGGCCCGCGCGGGCCCGGTCGCCGCTGCCGCCGTTCGCAGGCACTTGCACGCGCCGCCG
>NC_041386.1:306321509-306328943 GCF_002162155.2 Triticum dicoccoides
CTTGCCTCGCCGCCGCGGCCGGCTGCCCACACCGCGCCCGGGAGCTCCGGCGAGCGCCCCCGACTTCCCCGGCGCCGCCCGCGCCTCCCTGCCATCTCCCTAATCTCCGGCGGCTCCTCCGGTGACTTTTCCGGTGATTCTCAAAGGACGTGCACGAACCCTAGATCTGAGATCTGAGAGAGGTTGACTTTTTCCCGAAGTCCCCGAGATTTCCATGTTTCATATGCCCATCTTCATCGTGCCGTAACTTTGCATCCGTAGGTCCGTTTTGGGCATATAGCATATCAAAATGTTCGCCTCACAGAGTACATCATTTCATCTCATTGTATCATTTTCATTTGAGTTCATCTTGATGCCCGAAATGTCGTTGGAAGCGAGCTAATTGAGTTAATAGTCAGATCTGCTGCTCCAATTAGCTATTTGTCATTTTTGCCATGATTAATGTGTGCATGATATGCCCCTGAGCTCTACATGAATTTTATTATATGTTTTGCCATCTATCCAGAGGTGCAATCCTTGTATTTTTGTGATGTGTGTGGTGACTAGAAAAAGCTTGCATAGTGGAGCATTCGTTAATCCTGATTTCAGGGACTTAGCATTTCCACTAAGTCCTTGATCTGTTTATTTCAATATGCCATATATTCATGTTGTTTCCTAGTGATCCGTGCCTCTTTTCAGGATGATCAGTAAGGATGTTTTGTTAATCTTGTAGTGCTCTATCCATCCATGTCTTTGTTTGCAATTATGGAGCACCCTAGCTTGAGTCAATCGAGCTCTACTTTTGGTATTTCGTGAATCTGGGCAGATTGTCTACTTGTTAGCGATTTTGCCGATGATGTTGTAGTTGATCCGTGCATGCTATGATATTGTTCTTGCCATGTCTAGCTTGTATTTTGTGTATTCTTGATGGATGTATGCTTAGATTATCATGACCTGCTCTGTAGTCAGTGCATCGAGCTCGTAAACATGCCTACTTGATATCTGATTTGCATGCTCCAGTTTTTCTCTAATTCTGAGAGTCTGATTATGTTTTTGCCATGTTCACATGCTTACAATTGTATTTTCTGAACCCTTTTGGCTCAAGGTCACTAAGGGACTTTTGTTAAGCTCTTTGAGTAGCTCCATGCCATGCTTTACTTTGCCATGTTCAGGTCCTGTAGCATATAGTTTTCATGCTCCAAAGTGGGCTACCTGATCTGAAATTCCAGACAAGTGTTAATTTCACTAAGTCTGAAATCTGTTTACCAAATGCAGGTTTGCCATGCTTATTTGAACCTGTTAATGGATGAATTGGCCATAGCTCAGTGCTAGTCTTTTTTTAAGCATCATGTATGGATTCCTGCCATGTATTTTGATGCCATGTTTGGGTGCTGTCGCATGTTCTTCTTGTTGCATTTAGATGGCTACGTGCTGTATATCGCAGACCGGTGCCATATTTGAATTGCTTGCCATTTCCAAACCGTAACTCCGATTCCGGTGATCTTTATATCGTTTTGAAGCGATTTCACCTCATCTTTCCAGTGGCACACTTGGATTTCCATGTTGAGGCCAGGTTCATGCATTCCCTTGCAAATCATGCATCTGCATCGCATACCGCATCTCGCATATCATACCATGTTCATGTGTTGTTTGTTTACTATGTTGTGTGCTTCCTTCCGGTGTTTGCTTCTTCGGGTTGGTTCCGGTAACGTCGTGTTTGTGAGGACCCGTTCGTCTACGTCTATTTGTCTTCTTCATGGACTCGTTCTTCTTCCTTGCGGGATCTCAGGCAAGATGATCATACCCTCGAAATCACTTCTATCTTTGCTTGCTTAGTTGCTCGCTCTTTTGCTATGCCCATGCTACGATACCTACCACTTGCTTATCATGCCTCCCATATTGTTGAACCAAGCCTCTAACCCACCTTGTCCTAGCAAACCGTTGTTTGGCTATGTTACCGCTTTGCTCAGCCCCTCTTATAGCGTTGTTAGTTGCAGGTGAAGATTGAAGTTTGTTCCTTGTTGGAACATGGAGATGTTGTTCCTTGTTCGAACATGTTTACTTGTTGGGATATCACAATATATCTTATTTAATTAATGCATCTACATACTTGGTGAAGGGTGGAAGGCTTGGCCTTATGCCTGGTGTTTTGTTCCACTCTTGCCGCCCTAGTTTCCGTCATATCGGTGTTATGTTCCCGGATTTTGCGTTCCTTACGCGGTTGGGTTATAATGGAAACCCCTTGACATTTCGCTTTGAATAAAACTCCTCCAGCAAGGCCCAACATTGGTTTTACCATTTGCCACCTAGCCTCTTTTTCCCTTGGGTTAGGCCAGCCCAAGGGTCATCTTTATTTTAAACCCCCGGCCAGTGCTCCTCTGACTGTTGGTCCAACCCAGAGCACCGTGCAGGTCCATCCCTTGGCAACTTGGGTTACGTCGGCTCCTGTATGCTTAGCTTATCCGGTGTGCCCAGAGAACGAGATATGTGCAGCTCCTATCGGGATTTGTCGGCAAAGCGGGTGGTCTTGCTGGACTTGTTTTACCATTGTTGAGGATGTCTTGTAGTACCGGGATACCGAGTCTGATCGGAATGTCTCGGGAGGAGGTCTATTCCTTCGTTGACCGTGTGAGGTTGTCATGGGATAAGTTGGGACACCCCTGCAGGGATTTGAACTTTCGAAAGTCGTGCCCGTGGTTATGGGCAGATGGGAATTTGTTAATGTCCGGTTGTAGATAACTTGAACCTTAACTTAATTAAAATGAATCAACTGCGTGTGTAACTGTGATGGTCTCTTTCTGGTGGAGTCCGGGAAGTGAACACGGTGTTGGAGTTATGCTTGACGTAGGTTGTTCTAGGATCACTTCTTGATCATAGATTCTCGAAACGTGCTTTGCCTTCTCTTCTCGATCTCATTTGCGTATGTTATACACCATATATGCTAGTTGCTTGCTGCAGCTCCACCTCATACCTTTTACCTTACCCATAAGCTTAAATAGTCTTGATCACGAGGGTGCGAGATTGCCGAGTCCCGGTGACTCACAGATACTTCCAAAACCAGTTTGCAGGTGCCGTTGAACCGAGCAGGTGACGCAACCAAGCTCAGGAGGAGCTCGATGAAGATCTTGTCCCTTGTGTTGTTTCGTTCTAGCTGATCAGTAGTGGAGCCCAGTTGGGGTCGATTGGGGACCTTTGTTGCATTTGCGGTTCTTCTTTTATTTTGGTTCCGTAGTAAGACCCTGATTGTATTTGGATGTTGTAATGCTTTATTCATGTAATTGTTTGAAGTGGCGATTGTAAGCCAACTATGTATCTTTTCCCCTATTGTATTACATGGGTTGTTTGCAAAGATTACCTCACTTGCGACATTGCTTTCAATGCGGTTATGCCTCTAAGTCGTGCTTCGACACATGGGAGATATAGCCGCATCGAGGGCGTTACAAGTTGGTAATCAGAGCCTTCCCCGACCTTAGGAGCCCCATTGCTTGATCGTTTTTAGCGGCAGATTTGTGTCTAGAAAAATGTTTTGAGTCATTTAGGAATTATATATCGTAGAGTTTATGATTTGTTTTTACTCCTCAGTCCCTTCGTCGCGCTGGTGAGGCATCCTGACGTAGAGTTTTGACTCTTCTCTTCTCAAATTTCACTAATTTTTTTTAGGATCACGCGGGTATCTTGGAATCATTCCGATGGTTTTGTGACGAGAACATTGTTTTGGTGCCTCCTGTCAGGGGTTTTGTGGCAGTGTCCCGGGGAGTTGAGCTCCGAGGTGTTGTCGTCATAATTTTATCGTTGCAGTTTTGGAATACCTGAGTTTAGTACGCCGACATCGAAAATCTCTTTTATGCAGTTCGTTCGTGAGATAACCTCGAGCCACCCTGTACTGGGGCGGGAGTTCAGGAGTATTGCCATAACTTGTTTAACGGATGCTTTTCGAAGGTTGAGGTAGACGATTTCCGAAGGTTTCTTGGTTATGTGTTGAAGGATGGATACAGCTGGATGTAGGATTTGCTAGTTTTGGGTGAGACATTATGCTTCCCCTGTATCCCCAACACCTGATTGCATAACCGAAAAGTTTCGGGAGTTTATAAGTGGGAATTCAAGTAGCTCTTAGGATATCTTTCCGACAGATACATGATATGAAATTGGGGTTCGATGTCTAGTGGTCCGCCTATCCACGGTTGGTTTTACAGTGGTCTCGTTGTGTCTTAAAGAGTCCTTGGCTATGCCGACTCGGGGACGCTTCGTATGTCATGTGCACTGCCTTGTACATGATGGTGCTGTACGATCGAGCCTGTGTAGGCCCCACCACGAAAACTTCGGACGAAATCTCTATCATATGTTTGTTCCGGCTTATTCTGCAAGCCAATCCTTTGTTTTGTTTTGAGTTGTGGTATTCGAGTTGCTTCAATGACAAGTGTTGATTCCATACCTTCCCCAAATGGTGTTCTCATACTCCGATGTGAATACTAATCCTTCTCGATCATCGAGTCTGTCATGTCAATCCTTTTCACCGGTGTGTTTCTCTTCAAGTGGATCCGAACATTTCAACATCCGCAAGATCCAATCTCAGCTTTCTCAACGGTGTCGTTTTCTTCCATCCCAAGTTGCCTTTGTTTTTCCGCCCTCCCACCCTTGTTTCTTCAAGGACTCAGATTTCTTAATCAACTATCCATTTATTGGTGGAAGTTTCTCTATTCTTACCCGGTGGTTCTCAAGAAGATGTTCTACTAGTTCATCATTCTTCATTCTTTTTCTTCTTCGGTGGAACCAATTCAAGCCTTGTTGATCATATCATTTCCTCGTTTCAAATGCCTTCTCTTGCCGGTGCACCTCATAACCATTCATTTCTCGCTATTCATTTATTCTGGAGTGCTCAAGATATCTCGAAGATTCGTGCTTCCACTCTGCATTCGTTCAAGCTCTTTCAAGGATGTTCCCTCATTCAAGTCATTTAATTCAACCGGTGCTTTCTCTCTTTTGAATCGTTCTACGGTGTTTCTTTTGAGTGGGCCCTAACCCACAGGTCTTTTTCCAGGATCTTACCTGAGTCTTCTAATTTTACCGGAGCTATTCAAAAATCCTTTCAAGTTTGACGTAATAATGAATTTTCATCAGTCAAATGTCTTCTTCAAGATCTGTCAAATTCTTTTCATCGTTGGCTCAACCTCTTCGCTTTTGATTCTTCCGGAGTATCTCAACAATACATGGTGGTGTTCTCGTCGTCATTCTCGGATTTTGAAGACCGAAGAAGAGTTTTACCTCCATATCTTATCCGTTCTCTCAGAGATTCATGGTTCTAATTCGAGGTCATCCTCTCATAATTGTTTGATTGTGAGAATTCTTTTTATCCATCCGGAGCAATTCAAGATTCTTTTCAGTTTGTTTCTCCGGATTCGATCAGTTCATGTTTATTCATTCTCAGCTTTCAGTTATCATTCTCCAACCTTACCGGTGCATCATTCAAATATCCTCTTATCAGCTCGTGATCTCTTCGTTCTCATGTATCTAAATCCCCTCAAGTATCATCATTCGTTCTATAATTCTTCCCGGAGTTTCTTTTTCTTTTCTTCAATCGTTTTCAATTCTTACGGTGGTTCGTTCAAGATTTCTTTTTATTCTTTATCATATCAATGTATTCGTTGTTTCTATCCTACCGGTGGTTCGTTGAAGATTTTCTCGAGTTTATGCGATATCTCTCTTAATCCTTTCTACGAGAATAATTAATATGCCAAATCCGTTGCTTGTCATCAATTTAAATTGGTGAAGGATACGCATAACATAATTCTTATTCTTGTTTCATCCAAGTGATTAATTATTTTTCCGGAGTGGTTCATCATATCATATTCTCAGTTCGAGATGCTTTATCTTTTGTTTATCGGAGTTCTTCATGGAGGTTCTACAGGATGGTCCATAAAGGATTTAATCCTTTCTCGAAGTGTTCATCAAGATTCTTTTCAGAGAAGCTCAAGCTTTCTCCATCCTGCAATCCGGAGTGAAATTCTTTCTTCCGTGCCATTGGAGGTGGTATTATGTCATTCTTGGTAATTTGAATTCATGTTTCATGATTCACATGTTGTCATGAATGAGATATTTTAAATCCACCAATCTCTTCATTGGTATTATCTTAGGTTTTATTTCACCAAAAGGCTTCCCTAAGGATTGTTGCTAAGTATGGTGCAAATAAATGATCAAAGTTCTTCTTTATCTTCCCGGTGAAATACGTTCTCATCTCTTGGTCATACCAATCCAATTCTTTTTCCGTGAGTGGCAGGTTGTCACCTCATAATTCGAGATGTATTCCATAAGACCATATCAAACTTATTCTTTTCGTTGTTGGTTTTTCAACAACTCCGTTCTAGCATTTGTTGTAACCGTGCTCTCTCAAGATATTGTTTCCCTTCGTTCCAGAGGCATTGTTATGTTGCTCTCTCCAACCCATCTTCTTGCTTTGTCAGGATCGTGTTCTTTCCATGCCTATACATTTAACCGGAGTGCTGTCCGAATTTGTAATTCCTTGTTTCCTCTTTCCTACCGGAGTGTTTTCAACTTCATTTGTCTCCGTTGTATTATTTTCTCGATATGGCTTAACCTTTTAAGGCTCTTTGGTTTCACTCGTTTGTCAAAGGAGCAACTTAGTTTTACCTTTTCTCTTTCTCTTCCGTTTTCCCTCCGATGCCATTCCAGATCTCGGGACGAGATCCTCTCGTAGTGGTGGAGTGTTGTAACGCCCCGAGACCGATGTGCCAGGTGTCGTCCAGTTATTCGCTGTTGTTGCCTTGTCATTGCTTGCGTGTCATGCATTGCATATCATGTCATCATGTGCATTTCATTTGCATACATGTTTGTCTCATGCATCCGAGCATTTTTTTTCCCGTTGTCCGTTTTGCAATCCGGCGCTCCAATCTCCTCCAGTGGTCATATCTACCTTCTTCTCATGTGTGGGGGTTAAACATTTCTGGATTGGACCGAGACTTGCCAAGCGGTCTTGGTTTACTACCGGTAGACCGCCTGTCAAGTTTCGTACCATTTGGACTTCGTTTGATACTCCAACGGTTAACCGAGGGACCGAAAAGGCCTCGTGTGTGTTGCAGCCCAACACCCTTCCAATTTGTACCAAAACCCACCAAAACCCTCTCCATCATCTCAGTCGTTTGATCACGATCGCGTGGCCGAAAACCGCACCTCGTTTGGATCTCTCCTAGCTCCCTCTATCAATATATATGTGAACCCCTCCGAAATTCGCGCAGATGAAACCCTAAAACTCCTCCGCGCGCCGCCGGACATTTCGTATCGCGCCGCCGGACATGTCCGGCCACGCCCTCCACCTCACTCGGGCCAATCGGCGGCCGCCACGTTAGCTCCGTCGCCCCTCTCCTCCACTCGCGCCCCGCCACCTGGCCTCCGGCCTCCTCCCCGCCGCGCGGCCCGCGGGGCCCAGGTCCGGCCCGCACG
>NC_041386.1:306329200-306336727 GCF_002162155.2 Triticum dicoccoides
CGCCGCGGCCGGCTGCCCACACCGTGCCCGGGAGCTCCGGCGAGCGCCCCCGACTTCCCCGTGCCTCCCTGCCATCTCCCTCATCTCCGGCAGCTCCTCCGGTGACTTTTCCGGTGATTCTCAAAGGACGTGCACGAACCCTAGATCTGAGATCTGAGAGAGGTTGACTTTTTCCCGAAGTCCCCGAAATTTCCATGTTTCATATGCCCATCTTCATCGTGCCGTAACTTTGCATCCATAGGTCCGTTTTGGGCATATAGCATATCAAAATGTTCGCCTTAGAGAGTACATCATTTCATCTCACTGCATCATTTTCGTTTGAGTTCATCTTGATGCCCGAAATGTCGTTGGAAGAGAGCTAATTGAGTTAATTGTCAGATCTGCTGCTCTAATTAGCTATTTGTCATTTTTGCCATGATTAATGTGTGCATGATATGCCCCTGAGCTCTACATGAGTTTTGTTATATGTTTTGCCATCTATCCAGAGGTGCAATCCTTGTATTTTTGTGATGTGTGTGGTGACTAGCACAAGCTTGCATAGTGGAGCATTCGTTAATGCTGATTTCAGGGACTTAGCATTTCCACTAAGTCCTTGATCTGTTTATTTCAATATGCCATATGTTCATGTTGTTTCCTAGTGATCCGTGCCTCTTTTGAGGATGATCAGTAAGGATGTTTTGTTAATCTTGTAGTGCTCTATCCATCCATGTTTTTGTTTGCAATTATGGAGCACCCTAGCTTGAGTCAATCGAGCTCTACTTTTGCTATTTCGTGAATCTGGGCAGATTGTCTACTTGTTAGCGATTTTGCCGATGATGTTGTAGTTGATCCGTGCATGTTATGCTATTGTTCTTGCCATGTCTAGCTTGTATTTTGTGTATTCTTGATGGCTGTATTCTTAGATTATCATGACCTGCTCTGTAGTCAGTGCATCGAGCTCGTAAACATGCCTACTTGATATCAGATTTGCATGCTCCAGTTTTTCTCTAAGTCTGAGAGTCTGATTATATTTTTGCCATGTTCACATGCTTACAATTGTATTTTCTGATCCCTTTTGGCTCAAGGTCACTAAGGGACTTTTGTTAAGCTCTTTGAGTAGTTCCATGCCATGCTTTACTTTGCCATGTTCAGGTCCTGTAGCATATAGTTTTCATGCTCCAAAGTGGGCTACCTAATCCGAAATTCCAGACAAGTGTTAATTTCACTAAGTCTGAAATCTGTTTACCAAATGCAGTTTTGCCATGCTTATTTGAACCTGTTAATGGATGAATTGGCCATAGCTCAGTGCTAGTATTTTGTTAAGCATCATGTATGGATTCCTGCCATGTATTTTGATGCCATGTTTGGGTGTTGTAGCATGTTCTTCTTGTTGCATTTAGATGGCTACGTGCTATATATCGCAGACCGGTGCCATATTTGAATTGCTTGCCATTTCCAAACCGTAACTCCGATTCCGATGATCTTTATATCGTTTTCAAGCGATTTCACCTCATCTTTCCAGTGGCACACTTGGATTCCCAAGTTCAGGCCAGCTTCATGCATTCCCTTGCAAATCATGCATACGCATCGCATACCGCATCTCCCATATCATACCATGTTCATGTGTTGGTTGTTTACTATGTTGTGTGCTTCTTTCCGGTGTTTGCTTCTTTGGGTTGGTTCTGGTAACATCGTGTTTGTGTGGACTCGTTCGTCTACGTCCATTTGTCTTCTTCATGGACTCGTTCTTCTTCCTTGTGGGATCTCAGGCAAGATGATCATACCCTCGAAATCACTTCTATCTTTGCTTGCTTAGTTGCTCGCTCTTTTGCTATGCCCATGCTACGATACCTACCACTTGCTTATCATGCCTCCCATATTGTTGAACCAAGCCTCTAACCCACCTTGTCCTAGCAAACCGTTGTTTGGCTATGTTACCGCTTTGCTCAGCCCCTCTTATAGCGTTGTTAGTTGCAGGTGAAGATTGAAGTTTGTTCCTTGTTGGAACATGGAGATGTTGTTCCTTGTTCGAACATGTTTACTTGTTGGGATATCACAATATATCTTATTTAATTAATGCATCTACATACTTGGTAAAGGGTGGAAGGCTCGGCCTTATGCCTGGTGTTTTGTTCCACTCTTGCCGCCCTAGTTTCCGTCATATCGATGTTATCTTCCTGGATTTTGCGTTCCTTACGCGGTTGGGTTATAATGGGAACCCCTTCACAGTTCGCTTTGAATAAAACTCCTCCAGCAAGGCCCAACATTGGTTTTACCATTTGCTACCTAGCCTCTTTTTCCCTTGGGTTAGGCCAGCCCAAGGGTCATCTTTATTTTAAACCCCCGGGCCAGTGCTCCTCTGAGTGTTGGTCCAACCCAGAGCACCGTGTAGGGCCATCCCTTGGCAACTTGGGTTACGTCGGCTCCTGTACGCTTAGCTTATCCGGTGTGCCCTGAGAACGAGATATGTGCAGCTCCTACCGGGATTTGTCGGCACAGCGGGTGGTCTTGCTGGACTTGTTTTACCATTGTCGAGGATGTCTTGTAGTACCAGGATACCGAGTCTGATCGGAATGTCTCGGGAGGAGGTCTATTCCTTCATTGACCGTGAGAGCTTGTCATGGGCTAAGTTGGGACACCCCTGCAGGGATTTGAACTTTTGAAAGCCGTGCCCGCGGTTATGGGAAGATGGGAATTTTTTAATGTCCGGTTGTAGATAACTTGAACATTAACTTAATTAAAATGAATCAACTGCGTGTGTAACCGTGATGGTCTCTTTCCGGCGGAGTCCAGGAAGTGAACACGGTGTTGGAGTTATGCTTAACGTAGGTTGTTCTAGGATCACTTCTTGATCATAGATTCTCGAAACGTGCTTTGCCTTCTCTTCTCGCTCTCATTTGCGTATGTTAGACACCATATATGCTAGTTGCTTGCTGCAGCTCCACCTCAGACCTTTTACCTTACCCATAAGCTTAAATAGTCTTGATCGTGAGGGTGCGAGATTGCTGAGTCCCCGTGACTCACAGATACTTCCAAAACTAGTTTGCAGGTGCCGTTGAACCGAGCAGGTGACGTAACCAAGCTCAGGAGGAGCTCGATGAAGATCTTGTCCCTTGTGTTGTTTCGTTCTAGCTGATCAGTAGTGGAGCCCAGTTGGGGTCGATCGGGGACCTTTGTCGCATTTGCGGTTCTTCTTTTATTTTGGTTCCGTAGTCAGACCCTGATTGTATTTGGATGTTGTAATGCTTTATTCATGTAATTGTTTGAAGTGGCGATTGTAAGCCAACTATGTATCTTTTCCCCTATTGTATTACATGGGTTGTTTGCGAAGATTACCTCACTTGCGACATTGCTTTCAATGCGGTTATGCCTCTAAGTCGTGCTTCGACACATGGGAGATATAGCCGCATCGAGGGAGTTACAAGTTGGTAATCAGAGCCTTCCCCGACCTTAGGAGCCCCATTGCTTGATCGTTTTTAGCGGCCGAGTTGTGTCTAGAAAAATGTTTTGAGTCATTTAGGAATTATATATCGGAGAGTTTATGATTTCTTTTTACTCCTCAGTCCCTTCATCGCTCTGGTGAGCCATCCTGACGTAGAGTTTTGACTCTTCTCTTCTCAAATTTCACTAAAAAAAAATTTAGGATCATGCGGGTATCTTGGAATCGTTCCGATGGTTTTGTGACGAGAACATTGTCTTGGTGCCTCCTATCAGGGGTTTTGTGGCAGTGTCCCGGGGAGTTGAGCTCCGAGGTGTTGTCGTCATAATTTTATCGTTGCAGTTCTGGAATACCTGAGTTTAGTACGCCGACATCAAAAATCTATTTTATGCAGTTCGTTGGTGAGATAACCTCGAGCCACCCAGTACTGGGGCGGGAGTTCGGGAGTATTGCCATAACTTGTTTAACGGATGCTTTTCGAAGGTTGAGGTAGACGATTTCCGAAGGTTTCTTGGTTATCTGTTGAAGGATGGATACAGCTGGATGTAGGATTTGCTAGTTTTGGGTGAGACATCATGCTTCCCCTGTATCCCCAACACCTGCTTGTATAACCGAAAAGTTTCGGGAGTTTATAAGTGGGAATTCAAGTAGCTCTTAGGATATCTTTCCGACGGATATATGATATGAAATTGGGGTTCGACGTCTAGTTGTACGCCTATCCACGGCTTGTTTTACAGTGGTCTCGTTGTGTCTTAAAGAGTCCTTGGCTATGCCGACTCGGGGACGCTTCGTATGTCATGTGCACTGCCTTGTACATGATGATGTTGTACGATCGAGCCCGTGTAGGCCCCACCACGAAAACTTCGGACGAAATCTCTATCATATGTTTGTTCCGGCTTATTCTGCAAGCCAATCCTTTGTTTTGTTTTGAGTTGTGGTATTCGAGTTGCTTCAATGACAAGTGTTGATTCCATACCTTCCCCAAATGGTGTTCTCATACTCCAATGTGAATACTAATCCTTCTCGATCATCGAGTCTGTCCTGTCAATCCTTTTCACCGGTGTGTTTCTCTTCAAGTGGATCCGAACATTTCAACATCCGCAAGATCCAATCTCAGCTTTCTCAACGGTGTCGTTTTCTTCCATCCCAAGTTGCCTTTGTTTTTCCGCCCTCCCACCCTTGTTTCTTCAAGGACTCAGATTTCTTAATCAACTATCCATTATTGGTGGAAGTTTCTCTATTCCTACCCGGTGGTTCTCAAGAAGATGTTCGACTAGTTCATCATTCTTCATTCTTTTTCTTCTTCGGTGGAACCAATAGCCTTGTTGATCATATCATTTCCTTGTTTCAAATGCCTTCTCTTGCCGGTGCACCTCATAACCATTCATTTCTCGCTATTCATTTATTCCGGAGTGCTCAAGATATCTCAAAGATTCGTGCTTCCACTCTGCATTCGTTCAAGCTCTTTCGAGGATGTTCCCTCATTCAAGTCATTTAATTCAACCGATGCTTGCTCTCTTTTGAATCGTTCTACGGTGTTTCTTTTGAGTGGGCCCTAACCCACAGGTCTTTTTCCAGGATCTTACCTGACTCTTCTAATTTTACCGGAGCTATTCAAAAATCCTTTCAAGTTTGACGTAATAATGAATTTTCATCAGTCAAATGTCTTCTTCAAGATCTGTCAAATTCTTTTCATCGTTGGCTCAACCTCTTCGCTTTTGATTCTTCCAGAGTATCTCAACAATACATGGTGGTGTTCTCGTCGTCATTCTCGGATTTTGAAGACCGAAGAAGAGTTTTACCTCCATATCTTATCCGTTCTCTCAGAGATTCATGGTTCTAATTCGAGGTCATCCTCTCATAATTGTTTGATTGTGAGAATTCTTTTTATCCATCCAGAGCAATTCAAGATTCTTTTCAGTTTGTTTCTCCGGATTCGATCAGTTCATGTTTATTCATTCTCAGCTTTCAGTTATCATTCTCCAACCTTACCGGTGCATCATTCAAATATCCTCTTATCAGCTCGTGATCTCTTCGTTCTCATGTATCTAAATCCCCTCAAGTATCATCATTCGTTCTATAATTCTTCCCGGAGTTTCTTTTTCTTTTCTTCAATCGTTTTCAATTCTTACGGTGGTTCGTTCAAGATTTCTATTTCTTCTTTATCATATCAATGTATTCATTGTTTCTATCCTACCGGTGGTTCGTTGAAGATTTTCTCGAGTTTATGCGATATCTCTCTTAATCCTTTCTACGAGAATAATTAATATGCCAAATCCTTTGCTTGTCATCAATTTAAATTGGTGAAGGATACGCATAACATAATTCTTATTCATGTTTCATCCAAGTAATTCATTATTTTTCCGGAGTGGTTCATCATATCATATTCTCAGTTCGAGATGCTTTATCTTTTCTTTCCCAGAGTTCCAAGTTCTAATTATCACGGAGATCCATCTAAATCGTTGCAAGGATTGACCTTGTGTTTTCAATTTCTCTTTCTTTTCATTCTTTTGTTTACCGGAGTTCTTCATGGAGGTTCTACAGGAGGGTCCATAAAGGATTTAATCCTTTCTCGAAGTGTTCATCAAGATTCTTTTCAGAGAAGCTCAAGCTTTCTCCATCCTGCAATCCGGAGTGCAATTCTTTCTTCCGTGCCATTGGAGGTGGTATTATGTCATTCTTGGTAATTTGAATTCTTGTTTCATGATTCACATGTTGTCATGAATGAGATATTTTAAATCCATCAATCTCTTCATTGGTATTATCTTGGGTTATATTTCACCAAAAGCCTTCCCTAAGGATTGTTGCTAAGTATGGTGCAAATAAATGATCCAAGTTCTTCTTTATCCTCCCGGTGAAATACGTTCTCGTCTCCTTGGTCATACCAATCCAATTCTTTTTCCGTGATTGGCAGGTTGTCACCTCATAATTCGAGATGTATTCCATAAGACCATATCAAACTTATTCTTTTCGTTGTTGGTTTTTCAACAACTCCGTTCTAGCATTTGTTGTAATCGTGCTCTCTCAAGATATTGTTTCCCTTCGTTCCGGAGGAATTGTCATGTTGCTCTCTCCAACCCATCTTCTTGCTTTGTCAGGATCGTGTTCTTTCCATGCCTATACATTTAACCGGAGTGCTGTCCGAATTTGTAATTCCTTGTTTCCTCTTTCCTACCAGAGTGTTTTCAACTTCATTTGTCTCCGTTGTATTCTTTTCTCGATATGGCTTAACCTTTTCAAGGCTCTTTGGTTTCACTCGTTTGTCAAAGGAGCAACTTAGTTTCACCTTTTCTCTTTCTCTTCCGTTTTCCCTCCGGTGCCATTCCAGATCTCGGGAAGAGATCCTCTCGTAGTGGTGGAGTGTTGTAACGCCCCGAGACCGATGTGCCAGGTGTCGTCCAGTTATTCGCTGTTGTTGCCTTGTCATTGCTTGCGTGTCATGCATTGCATATCATGTCATCATGTGCATTTCATTTGCATACATGTTTGTCTCATGCATCCGAGCATTTTTTTCCCGTTGTCCGTTTTGCAATCCGGCGCTCCAATCTCCTCTGGTGGCCATATCTACCTTCTTCTCAT
Source organism: Triticum dicoccoides (assembly GCF_002162155.2). Classification (NCBI taxonomy): domain Eukaryota; kingdom Viridiplantae; phylum Streptophyta; class Magnoliopsida; order Poales; family Poaceae; genus Triticum; species Triticum dicoccoides. The sequence continues at coordinate 306,336,198 of NC_041386.1, forward strand.
GTGTGGGGGTTCAACATTTCCGGATTGGACCGAGACTTGCCAAGCGGTCTTGGTTTACTACCGGTAGACCGCCTATCAAGTTTCGTACCAGTTGGACTTCGGTTGATGCTCCAACGGTTAACCGAGGGACCGAAAAGGCCTCGTGTGTGTTGCAGCCCAACACCCTTCCAATTTGGCCCAAAACCCACCAAAACCCTCTCCATCATCTCGGTCGTTCGATCATGATCGCGTGGCCGAAAACCGCACCTCGTTTGGACTCTCCTAGCTCCCTCTATCTATATATATGTGAACCCCTCCGAAATTCGCGCAGATGAAACCCTAAAACTCCTCCGCGCGCCGCCGGACATTTTGTCCCGCGCTGCCGGATATGTCTGGCCACGCCCTCCACCTCACCCAGGCCAATCGGCGGCCGCCACGTCAGCTCCGCCGCCCCTCTCCTCCACTCGCGCCTCGCCACCTGGCCTCCGGCCTCCTCCCCGCCGCGTGGCCCGCGCGGCCCAGATCCGGCCCGCACGGGCCCGGTCGCCGCC
>NC_041386.1:306337333-306346144 GCF_002162155.2 Triticum dicoccoides
TGACTTCCCCGGCGCCGCCCCGCGCCTCCCTGCCATCTCCCTCATCTCCGGCGGCTCCTCCGGTGACTTTTCCGGTGATTCTCGAAGGACGTGCACGAACCCTAGATCTGAGATCTGAGAGAGGTTGACTTTTTCCCAAAGTCCCCGAAATTTCTATGTTTCATATGCCCATCTTCATCGTGCCGTAACTTTGCATCCGTAGGTCCGTTTTGGGCATATAGCATATTAAAATGTTCGCCTCAGAGAGTACATCATTTCATCTCATTGCATCATTTTCATTTGAGTTCATCTTGATGCCCGAAATATCGTGGGAAAAGAGCTAATTGAGTTAATTGTCAGATCTGCTGCTCTAATTACCTATTTGTCATTTTTGCCATGATTAATGTGTGCATGATATGCCCCTGAGCTCTACATGAGTTTTTTTATATGTTTTGCCATCTATCCAGAGGTGCAATCCTTGTATTTTTTTGATGTGTGTGGTGACTAGCACAAGCTTGCATAGTGGAGCATTCGTTAATGCTGATTTCAGAGACTTAGCATTTCCACTAAGTCCTTGATCTGTTTATTTCAATATGCCATATGTTCATGTTGTTTCCTAGTGATCCGTGCCTCTTTTGAGGATGATCAGTAAGGATGTTTTGTTAATCTTGTAGTGCTCTATCCATCCATGTCTTTTTTTGCAATTATGGAGCACCCTAGCTTGAGTCAATCGAGCTCTACTTTTGCTATTTTGTGAATCTAGGCAGATTGTCTACTTGTTAGCAATTTTGTCGATGATGTTTTTGTTGATCCGTGCATGCTATGCTATTGTTCTTGCCATGTCTAGCTGGTATTTTATGTATTCTTGATGGGTGTATGCTTAGATTATCATGACCTCCTCTGTAGTCAGTGCATCGAGCTCGTAAACATGCCTACTTGATATCTGATTTGCATGCTCCAGTTTTTCTCCAAGTCTGAGAGTCTGATTATGTTTTTGCCATGTTCACATGCTTACAATTGTATTTTCTGATCCCTTTTGGCTAAAGGTCACTAAGGGACTTTTGTTAAGATCTTTGAGTAGCTCCATGCCATGCTTTACTTTGCCATGTTCAAGTCCTGTAGCATATAGTTTTCATGCTCCAAAGTGGGCTACCTGATCTGAAATTCCAGACAAGTGTTAATTTCACAAAGTCTGAAATCTGTTTACCAAATGCAGTTTTGCCATGCTTGTTTGAACCTATTAATTGATGAATTGGCCATAGCTCAGTGCTAGTATTTTGTTAAGCATCATGTATGGATTCTTGCCATGTATTTTGATGCCATGTTTGGGTGTTGTAGCATGTTCTTCTTGTTGCATTTAGATGGCTACGTGCTGTATATCGCAGACCGGTGCCATATTTTAATTGCTTGCCATTTCCAAACCGTAACTCCGATTCCGGTGATCTTTATATCGTTTTCAAGCAATTTCACCTCATCTTTCTAGTGGCACACTTGGATTTCCAAGTTGAGGCCAGGTTCATGCATTCCCTTGCAAATCATGCATATGCATCGCATACCGCATCTTGCATATCATACCATGTTCATGTGTTGGTTGTTTACTATGTTGTGTGCTTCTTTCCGGTGTTTGCTTCTTCGGGTTGGTTCCGGTAACGTCGCGTTTGTGAGGACCCGTTCGTCTACGTCCATTTGTCTTCTTCATGGACTCGTTCTTCTTCCTTGTGGGATCTCAGGCAAGATGATCATACCCTCGAAATCACTTCTATCTTTGCTTGCTTAGTTGCTCGCTCTTTTGCTATGCCCATGCTACGATACCTACCACTTGCTTATCATGCCTCCCATATTGTTGAACCAAGCCTCTAACCCACCTTGTCCTAGCAAACCGTTGTTTGGCTATGTTACCGCTTTGCTCAGCCCCTCTTATAGCGTTGTTAGTTGCAGGTGAAGATTGAAGTTTGTTCCTTGTTGGAACATGGAGATGTTGTTCCTTGTTGGAACATGTTTACTTGTTTGGATATCACAATATATCTTATTTAATTAATGCATCTTTATACTTGGTAAAGGGTGGAAGGCTCGGCCTTATGCATGGTGTTTTGTTCCACTCTTGTCGCCCTAGTTTTCGTCATATCGGTGTTATGTTCCCGGATTTTGCGTTCCTTATGCGGTTGGGTTATAATGGGAACCCCTTCACAGTTCGCTTTGAATAAATCTCCTCCAGCAAGGCCCAACATTGGTTTTACCATTTGCCACCTAGCCTCTTTTTCCCTTGGGTTAGGCCAGCCCAAGGGTCATCTTTATTTTAAACCCCCGGGCCAGTGGTCCTCTGAGTGTTGGTCCAACCCAGAGCACCGTGCAGGGCCATCCCTTGGCAACTTGGGTTATGACGGCTCCTGTACGCTTAGCTTATCCGTTGTGCCCTGAGAACGAGATATGTGCAGCTCCTATCGGGATTTGTCGGCACAACGGGTGGTCTTGCTGGACTTGTTTTACCATTGTCGAGGATGTATTGTAGTACCGGGATACCGAGTCTGATCGGAATGTCTTGGGAGGAGGTCTATTCCTTCGTTGACCGTGAGAGCTTGTCATGGGCTAAGTTGGGACACCCCTGCAGGGATTTGAACTTTCGAAAGCCGTGCCCGCAGTTATGGGCAGATGGGAATTTGTTAATGTCCGGTTGTAGATAACTTGAACCTTAACTTAATTAAAATGAATCAACTGTGTGTGTAACCGTGATGGTCTCTTTCCGGCGGAGTCCGGGAAGTGAACACGGTGTTGGAGTTATGCTTGACGTAGGTTGTTCTAGGATCACTTCTTGATCATAGATTCTCGAAACGTGCTTTGCCTTCTCTTCTCGCTCTCATTTTCGTATGTTAGACACCATATATGCTAGTTGCTTGCTGCAGCTCCACCTCATAACTTTTACCTTACCCATAAGCTTAAATAGTCTTGATCGCGAGGGTGCGAGATTGCTGAGTCCCCGTGACTCACAGATACTTCCAAAACTACTTTGCAGGTGCTGTTGAACCGAGCAGGTGACGCAACCAAGCTCAGGAGGAGCTCGATGAAGATCTTGTCCCTTGTTTTGTTTCGTTCTAGCTGATCAGTAGTGGAGCCCAGTTGGGGTCGATCGGGGACCTTTGTCGCATTTGGGGTTCTTCTTTTATTTTGGTTCCGTAGTCGGACCCTGATTGTATTTGGATGTTGTAATGCTTTATTCATGTAATTGTTTGAAGTGGCGATTGTAAGCCAACTATGTATCTTTTCCCCTATTGTATTACATGGGTTGTTTGCGAAGATTACCTCACTTGCGACATTGCTTTCAATGTGGTTATGCCTCTAAGTCGTGCTTCGACACGTCGGAGATATAGCCGCATCGAGGGAGTTACACATTGTGAGATCCAGGCTTGGAATAATACTAAGCTTCGGTTAAAGAAGCCCCCAGTAATAGGGGGGTGTATATATTTTAGGATGTGCACCCCTCAAGTGTTCGGCTTATCCGAACACACCTTGGAAATTGTATAAAAATGAGAAAACAAAAAACAAAATTAATAGGGGGAAAATGAATGAAAAAGAAGTATGGCCGAACTTATCCGTAGAATCTTCGGAGCCGAGCACTGTTCCATGGATTTGACTCTCGGCAATTATTCGATGCATTACGAACGTGATAGGCTCCTCCTGTGAGAACTTCATCTATAATGAAGGGTCCCTCCCATTTTGGATTGAGCTTGTCCTTCTTCTTCTCTGGGAGGCATAAAATGAGTTCAGTGACATTATAAGTCTTGGCCTGCACTTCTCTGCTTTGGTATCTCCGAGCTTGTTGTTGATAAAATGCGGAATGGGCTTTTGCAATATTGCGCTCCTCCTCCAAGCCGTCTAGGTCATCCTGCCGATCGAGCTTAGCTTCTCTCTCTCTCTTCATACATGCGCACTCGAGGTGAGTCATGAATAATGTCATAGGGGAAAATAGCTTCTACGCCGTACACCATGAAAAAGGGTGTGTATCCGTCCGTGCGATTGGGCGCGGTCCGTAGTCCCCAGAGTACGGAATCAAGTTCCTTGACCCATTGTTTATCTAACTCTCATAGGGATCACACTAGTCTGGGTTTGATGCCGCTTATTATCAGGCCATTAGCCCGTTCGACCTGACAGTTTGTTTGAGGGTGATATATGGAGGTGTAATAGAGCTTAATGCCCAGGTTAGCACACCAATTTTTCACCTCATCGACTATGAAGTTAGAGCCATTGTTAGTAATGATGTTGTGCGGGACACCATAATAGTGTACAGCGCTGGATATAAAGTTGATCACCGGCCCAGCTTTACCGTTTTTACGGGTTTAGCCTCTATCCACTCAGTGAATTTATCCACCATAACCAGCAAATATTTCTTCTTGTGTCTTCCCTTTAAGGGATCCGACCATATCTAGCCCCCATACCGCAAAGGGCGAAGTAATGGGGATTGTTCTTAAGGCAGTGGGCGGCATATGACTTTGATTGGCGAATAGCTGACATCCTACACAACGCTGTACAAGGGCATGTGCATCTGCTCGGGCCGTTGGCCAAAAGAAACCTGTTCGGAAAGCCTTGCTTACGAGGGACCAAGCTGCGGGGTGATGGCCACCAAGACCAGCATGTATTCCGGCCAAGAGGTGTCGTCCCTCCTCTCTGGAGATACATCTTTGAAGAACTCTAGTAGTACTTTTCTTGTAGAGTTCGCCTTCGTGAACTTTGTAGGCTTTAGAGCGTCTAACTATGCGACGGGCCTCGTTCTGGTTGTTAGGGAGCTCCTGCCTATTAAGGTAGGCCAGGAAAGGTTCGGTCCATGGAGCAATGACAGCCATGATTATATGGGCGGAAGGTGTCATTTCGGTGCCCGAGCCCCCGATGATATTGGAATTGTGTTCGGCATCTAGGGGTATGAACGACTCCGGACTAGTATTTCCGCTCTCATCCTGCCAGACCACGGATGGCTTGAAGATCCGTTCCACAAAGGTGTGACATGGGATGGGGTTACATTTAGCGCCCATTCGAGCAAGGATGCCCGCTGCCTGATTACTATCTCGAGCAACATGATGGAACTCGAGCCCCTCAAACCGAGCTGATATTTTGAGTATGGCGTTTCGGTATGCCGCCATCTTTGGATCTTTTGCATCGAATTCTCCATTTATTTGGGATATTGCGAGGTTCAAATCCCTAGGCACTTCTAGGCGTTGTATGCCCATAGAAACAGCTATTCGGTGACTATGCACTAATGCCTCATATTCGACCGCGTTGTTGGGGTCCGTATACATGATTTGTAATATGTAGCGGACTGTTTCCCCTGTAGGGAATGTTAGGATGACGCCAGCCCCCAGTCCGGCAAACATTTTAGAGCCGTTGGAGTACATTACCCAGTTGGAGTATGTGATGTACTCTTTAGGTAGTTCGGCTTCCGTCCATTCGGCGACAAAGTCGGCCAACACATGAGATTTAATAGCTCGGCTTGGCTTATATGTTATTTCAAATGGTAAGAGCTCGATACACCATTTGGCTATGCAGGCGGTGGTGTCCCGGCTATTTATGATTTCATTGGGTGGTACTTTGGATGCCACCATGACCAAACACTCTTGAAAGTAGTGCTGCAGCTTCCGGGGTGCCTTGAAGATAGCATACGCTATCTTTTGATAGTGTGGGTATCGAGATTTGCATGGTGTAAGGACCGCCAATACATAGCACACTGGTTTTTGGAGTGGGAATTTGTGTCCCCCTTCCTCTCATTCGACGACGAGGACGGCGCTCACCACCTGGCGAGTCGCAGATTTGTAGAGCAACATAGGTTCGCCAACGCTTGGTGCGACAAGGATTGGGTTGCTTGCTAACAAAGTTTTTATTTCTTCCAATTCGGCTATAGCCGCATCCGTCCATTCAAAGTGGTCGGTGCATAGGAGTAGTCCGTAAAGTGGTAGCACCTTTTCTCCTATCTAGAGATAAAGCGGCTCAAGGCTGCCACGCAACCTGCTAGTTTTTGGACCTGCTTGAAGTCTGTTGGCGTTGCCAGTTGTGACAAGGCTCGGATTTTGGCTATGTTCGCTTCGATTCCTCTATTGGAAACAATGAACCCAAGTAGTTTTCCGGCTAGAACGCCGAAAACACATTTTTCCGAATTGAGCCATATGTCATATGTTTGGAGGTTGTCGAATGTGAGGCATAGATCGTCCACCAATGATTCGGCAAGTTTAGTCTTGATGAACACGTCATCTACATATGCCTCCACTGTCTTGCCAATTTGCTTTTCCAGACATGTTTGAATCATGCGTTTGTAAGTGGCGCCAGCATTTTTGAGTCTGAAAGACATAGTTTTGAAGCAGAAAGGCCCATGCAGGGTAATGAATGTGTTGCGGCCTGGTCAGATTCCTTCATCTTAATTTAATGGTATCCAGAGTATGCATCGAGGAAACACAGTGAGTTGTGTCCTGCGGTCACGTCAATGATTTGGTCAATACAATGTAGCGGGAAGGGGTCCTTAGGGCAAGCCTTATTGAGGTCCTTGAAATCGACACAAAGGCGCCAGGATATATCCCTCTTCGGCATCATGACCAGGTTCGCTAGCCAGTCCGGATGTTTGATCTCTCTGATGAACCCGACTTCAAGTAGTTTGGCTAGCTCCTCCCCCATAGCTTGTCGTTTGGGTTCAAAAAATCGCCGTAGCATTTGCTTGACTGGTTTGAACTCCTTTATTATGTTGAGTCTATGCTGGGCTAGTCCGCGTGGATTCCTAGTATATCCAAAGGATTCCAGCCAAAGATGTCCCAATTTTCGCACAGGAATGCTCATAAGGCGACGTCGATCGTCGGATCCAGCTGTGCTCCAATGGAGGTTGTCTTGTTAGGATCCGTCGGGTGCACGTGAAATTTGACTATTTCATTCGCTGCCTTGAAAGAAGTGGACTTGGGCCTCTTGTCGAGTATTACATCGTCCTTGTCTACTGTGGAACACAGAGTGGTTAGCTCTTCAGCCACGAGGGCCTCGGATAGTGCCTCGAGGGCCAAGGATGTGGTTTTGTTTTCGGCGTGGAGTGCTATATCCGGATCACTAGTGATAGTGATAACTCCGTTCGGCCCTGGCATTCTGAGCTTCATGTACCCGTAATGGGGTATGGCTTGAAAACGTGTGAAGGCGTCTCGCCCCAACAAGGCGTGATATCCGCTATTGAAAGGTACCACGTGGAAGAGCAACTCTTCGGACCTGTATTTCTCCAGCATTCAGAATACTACATCAAGTTTAATTTTCCCTGAGCATCGTGCTTCTCGACTGGGGATAATGCGTCGAAAGGTGGTACTGCTTTACTCGATGCGACTATTTTCCATTTGCATTTTATTGAGCGTGTCTTCATAAATGAGGTTCAGTCCGCTGCCGCCATCTATAAGCACTTTGGTGAGTCGAAAGTCATCAGCAATTGGGTTTAAGACCAAGGCGGCTGGTGCTCGGACTGATCGGGCCCTTGGTTCATCGTCGGTGGTAAAAGTCATTGTCGTATCGTTCCAAGGATTTATTGCGGCTACTTGGTTAACTTCGGCAAGGTCGCGGAGCGCCATTTTGTGCCGATTATTTGAAGAAAAGGTCTTGAAGGTCGTAAAGACATTGAGATCGTCATCCTCCGAAGAGCGCTTCTCTGGGGTAGTGTTGGCGAGGATGGCCACGCCGCTCTTAGCCACCTGCCGGAGTACCCAACATGCCCAAAGGCTATGTGTTGGTTCGGTATTCCGCGTCGTGTGTATCCTATAGGGCTTGGCGAGCAATTCGTCGAGGAGAGTTCTATGTCCCATGAAGGGCTTGATTTTCTAGTCAATAGGCTAATGATCGGGTGCCCCGTAAGGGTGAATCCTTTTGGCCCATCCGGTGGGCTGCCTAAAGTCAGTAGGTTCCCACCGGACTGTCTGGGCTTTCCAGGCACTTTCCATTGCACAGTACTTCTGTACTATGTGTGCCAAATCTGCAAAGTGCAGTATGCGGCGGCGGTTCAGGGCATTGAGGATTCCCCCATCTGTACAGTTGCAGCAAAAAACTGAAACTGCGTCGCCGTTTCAGCAATCTTTAATCTTGTTTTTAACAAGGAGGAACCTGGCCCAGAAGTGATGGACCGTTTCCTGAGGTTGCTGTCGTACATACATTAGGTCACATATCTAGAGGACCTGAATTCACTACTAGGAAAAGGGCTATAGATGGAATTGACACTAATGGCGCACCAGAGAAATGGTGCGCCACTACTATATACTAATGGCGCACCATGTGGAGATGCGCCATTAGTGTTGAAGACACTAATGGCGCACCAGGCACACGGTGCGCCACTAGTAACAATTTTTTTTCATTTTTTCAAATATACTAATGGCGCATCCGGGAAGAGTGCGCCATTAGTAGTTAGAACTACTAATGGCGCACCAGCCATAGAGTGCGCCACTACTGTATTTTTTTACTTTTTTGCAAAACTACTAATGGCGCACCGTTGCATAGTGCGCCATTACTAGTTTAAACTTCATGGGCACTTTTTTTTTACTTTTTGATATCATGAATATTTTTAAATTTCATGGGCACTTTTTGAATTCATGAATATTTTTTAAAATTTGATGATATTTTTTCATATTCCATATGAAAAAATATTGAATATTCATGAGGACACTCGATCTCGATCCCCCTCCCTCTCGATAGCTATCCCCCTCGCCAGATCTGCCTCGCCACCGAGCACCCCCGCACCCTCCCCCCGCTCCACCACCACCGTCGACCCCCGGCCCGCACCCTCCCCCGCTCCACCACCGCCGACGACCCACCGCACCCTCCCCCGCTCCACCGCCGCCGCCGACA
>NC_041386.1:306346703-306405634 GCF_002162155.2 Triticum dicoccoides
GCTGCCGCCGACACCCGCACCCTCCCCCACTTTTTGAAGATATTTTTAAATAACAAATTTGATGATATTTTCAAATAATAAATTTGATCTTCAAATTACAAATTTGATGATATTTTCAATTAAAAATAAAAAAACAAACTTGATGATATTTTCAAAAAAAATTGATGATATTTAATGATGTCTTCTGTTCTTGTCCTCATGAAAATAACAAATTTGATAAAAAAACAAATTATTAGATGCAACAAGAAATAATGAATTTTTTTACTAATGGCGCACCAGAGGAGGGTGCGCCATTGCTGTCAGAAAAAAAAGTTACTAATGGCGCACCAGAGGAGGGTGCGCCATTGCTATCAGAAAAAAAACTACCAATGGCGCACCAGAGGGTGGTGCGCCATTGCCGTCGTCGTACTTATGGCGCACTATGGGGAGGTGCGTCATTGCTAACCCTCCCCCCACTCCACCTATTCCCCTCTGGCCTCTCTCCCTCCCTCGCCAGATCCCCCACTCGACCTAACCTCGCCGCAGCCGCGCGCCCACGCGCCCCCGCCGCCTCCCTCTCCCCTTCGCCGCACCCCCCAAGCGCCGCCTCCCCCCCGAGCGCCGCATCCCTCACCTCGGAGCCGCCCCACGTCCACCAGGAGAGGAGGCCCCACGTCCACCAGGAGAGGAGGCCCGCGACCTCCCCGCCGTCTATCCCCGCCTCCCCCAAGCTCGCCGTCTCCGCCCTCCTTCGTCTCCGCTCCGGCCACCACCTCGTCGTGGTCAGGTAACCCTCCTCCCTCTGCCTCTCTTCTCCTCTCTTCCTCCTCTCCTACCTCCCGGCCATGCCCTCTTCTTCTCTCTTTTGCTAGGTTTAGGTCAAATCCCTCTCGAAATTAGGTCAAATTAGGTTCAAAAAATTTAGGTCAAATTAGGTTCAAAGAATTGTGCCTAGCAAACATGAATAATTAGTACTCCATGTGCATTAGGTACACCTAATGTATTGGGTTTGAACCCTAACCACTTCCCTCTCGTTTTTCTTTTTTCTGCAGTTTATGGTTGGTAGTAGACCATATTAGTAGTTGTGGTTCATGTTTGTCCATTTTTTGGTCCCTTTTTTAAAAAAACTGAGGAAAATAGATGAGTATATGTAGTGTTCTTTTTATGTGTTCATTTTCTATCTTTTTGAAATAGGTTCATTGTAGTTGTAATTCTAGCAGGGTTTTTTGCTGACAGTACAGTTCATGGAAATTTGTTGTAGTAATTTGTACCCTGCGCCGTGCCTGTTTGTTGTTGCTGCTTGGTACTAAGTACTTGCCATGAGACTAGTTAGGTTGCATCTGTTTTGTGCTGAGTTGCTTGCCTGCTCTCTTGCTGCAATCTTTCATCCACAGTAGCAGTAAGCAATTCGGTTAGCCGAGAGATTAGCTTCAATTCTGAAATTAAGCAATTCAACTAGCCGCTGATTTTTGCCAAAGTCAATCGTTGTTCAACCATCAGATTTCCCACCCATACAGTTAAAAGTTTGAAGTATGATCACATTCAGCTATGAACCACATATAGCTCACATAAAACTGTCGCTTGCTAGAACAAACTCAGTGATGTGCCTAGAAGCCCCACATAACTAAGGGTAGTCTTCCCTGTGCATAAAAGTTTCAGACTAATTGCTAGTCTTCTATTTGGTCATCCCAGGTTGCCTACTTGTAGAAATCTTGCTGACCTGCTGCTGCTGCTCTGTTCACCTCATTTCGCAGGGTCGATTGGCCATCGTGTCGTGGGTTTGTTCTTCATCCGGGCATCGTGTCTCCTTTTGTCCAGACCTACTCCTCCCTTTGTTGTGGCAAGTCTCGACCTTGGTAGTCAAAGGTAAAGAATACATGATTTTATTCCTGGATTCACTTGCTTATAGAATTCATCTAGAATCTAGGTCTGAGAACAGTAGGCTAATTCCTTTTTCTCTTGACTCATTGGTGAAAAGATTAGTCTTATGCTAGAAAGTGTATTGATTTTTCAGTTTTGATGTTGCAAAAAATGGCATTGCTCTCTGTATGCTAGCTCAAAGTTTGGGTGGTACTGTTATGTGTGATGTTTAGCAATCACATAATGGAAAACTGGACAGGTTAATGTCCATGTAATTTTCACCCTTTCTAGCTATGTGCCTTCTGGATATGCAGTTTATGCATGAGAAGATGAGACCTATTATTTTCTCAGTGGTAGTTATGCACATTTAATCATGGCTTTATGAGTGAATTGCAGTGTAATGTCTTGAAACTCGATATCTCAAACGTTTGACTAGTTTTCCATGCTTGATGTGTTGTATCTTGAGGCTCATCTTTATTACATATCAGAACTTGTAAACAAATCTGTGAAAGACTTGTAAAGTTGCTGGGTTTTGTCTCCGACCATTGTGTCGTGATGAATTTGCAGGTACCTCAAGAGGCCCTTGAGTTTTCCGGAATGTCGATTAACTTCCGTTCCGGCAAATTCGGGTACTCCATATGTCCTATTTTCAGCAAAGGTGGTGCTGAAATTTTCCGTGAATTTTAGCATGAGTTTGCTAAAAATAGGACATATGGGGTACTTGCGACTAATGTTGATTATCTTTTGCTCAAAATTTATGCTGCTATAATGTTGTAAGGGTACTAATTGGTCTCTTCTTCTACTTATCAGAGGTGGGGGGAAGCAACCACCGCTGCTCTGCCTCACCGGAGTACGAGTTGGATGCTTTCGAGTTCTTCACTATCATACTTTCTTCTTCAGTATCAGCCACGAGGCAGGTATATAAAACGAGAGATCTCCCCTTCACCCATCTCATTATGATAACTCTATTGTTTGCTACATCACTCCTTGTCCCAAATTGCAGAGACTGCCTGACGCTTTTATGAAGATGCTAGGTGAAGATCTGCCAGATAATGTGAAGCTCCGACAGGCCGGCAGCGGGGTTCGCAAGCTGTGGGACGTGGAGTTGGTGATCAAGGAGGGCCACATGTACCTGTGCCGTGGCTGAGAGAAGTTCTACAGTGCCTACGACCTGCGGACCGGGTACTTTCTTCTCTTGAGGTACGACGATGATGCCACAATGCTCATTGTGAAGGTTTTCAATAAGACTATGTGTCGCATGTGCTACGCTGAAGACGAAGATGCCAGTGCGTTCTGCCTCTTCTTATTCCTCCATATTTGGCTTTGTCTCACATCGATTGTTAACGGTCATTGTTGCATTTGGACAGGCAATGGGAGCAGCAGCAGCAACACTGGCTACAGCCAAAGCAGCAGCGATTATGGCTGTAGCAAAAGCAACGGCGATTCTGGCCTTAGCGAAAGCAACAGCGATTCTGGCAGCAGCGAAGACAACAAGAAGGATGATTCGGACTGGAGTGGGGGGAGAAGAGGAGCAGAGTGGGGATGAGGAGCTGCAGGATGACGATGGGCATCAGGCTGAGGATGACCTAGCGCTGGTGGTGGCTCACCAAGGGCAAGAGATGGTGGTGGCTGACCAGGTGCAAGAGATGCTGGTGGCTGACCATGGGCAAGAGATGGTGGTGGCTGACCATGGGCAAGAAATGGTGGTGGCTGAGGGTGGCCTCGCGATGGTAGTGGTGCCTAACAATTACCACGCACCGGTGGTGGCGCCGGCGATCCCACAGCTGGGCGACATGACCACGCCAATTGTGGTAGAAGACTACATCCCACAGCTGCCTCCACTGCCTCCACCGCCGCTCTTGGTGCATCAGGCTGAGGAAGGAGAAGGAGAAGAACAATGAGAACTGAACTATGTCAGGTATGTTAGGTCTCCAAAATGATATATATATATATATATATATATATATATATATATATATATATACTTAGTTACCTATTTATCTCTAATATGCATAGTTTCCTATAGGTTAGCTCCAAAATTACTTATGTTAGCACAAAATGATCAAGTTTACATAATAAGCTTATAGTCTTCTTCTTATTCTTCTTCTTATCCAAAATGACATATGTTAGCTTCATTTTACCTAAGTTGGCTCTAATATGCTAACTTAGAGCTTATATGCTTAGTTTCCTATAGGTTAGCTCCAAAATTACTTATGTTAGCACAAAATGATCAAGTTTACATAATAAGCTTATAGTCTTCTTCTTATTCTTCTTCTTATCCAAAATGACATAGGTTAGCTTCATTTTACCTAAGTTGGCTCTAATATGCTAACTTAGAGCTTATATGCTTAGTTTCCTATAGGTTAGCTCCAAAATTACTTATGTTAGCACAAAATGATCAAGTTTACATAATAAGCTTATAGTCTTCTTCTTATTCTTCTTATTATCCACAATGACATAGGTTAGCTTCATTTTACTTAAGTTGGCTCTAATATGCTAACTTAGAGATTATATGCTTAGTTTCCTATAGGTTAGCTCCAAAATTACTTATGTTAGCACAAAATGATCAAGTTTACATAGTAAGCTTATAGTCTTCTTCTTATTCTTCTTATCCTTCTTCTTATTCTTCTTCTAGTCTTCTTCTTCTTCTTCTCTTCTTCTTCTTCTTCTTCTTCTAACTTCTTGTTTATCATTTTGCAGATTTGATTTAATTCACGGAAGCTTGCATGGATGGAGTGCTTCTTTTCCATTTGTGTTTTTATTTTGTATCAATGTGAAACTTTTGTGAATTGATGGATAATGGTGTTGAATGAACATTGTGAAACTTTTGTAATATGTAACGATGGAACTATGTGTTGGCTATGTATGTATATATGATGAAACTTGTGTGTTGGATATGATCTGGTGGACGCAGGTAACATCGTTACATATGGCCCCCTGTGTGTAAGCTATACAGATATGTGTTGTATGTTATCTCTAATATTTTTTAACCTGTGAAAATATCGGAAATGAAAAAAAATCCCTAATATTCATACTAGTGGCGCACCACACAAGACACTAATGGTGCACTGTTATAATCACACTAATGGCGCATCACCCAATAGTGCGCCATTAGTATGCCAAAGCACATGGTTAAATATGGCCCCCTGGGAGGCATACTAATGGCGCATGGTGTTCTATACTAATGGCGCACTGCTTGGTGCGCCATTAGTATACCAGATACTAATGGCGCACCGGTGGTGCGCCATTAGTAAGAAATACTAGTGGCGTGATACTAATGGCGCACCAGCAGTGCGCCATTAGTGGGCAAAACTGGTGCGCCATTAGTAGCCCTTTTCCTAGTAGTGATTGTTTGGAGAATATTTCTTGTGGTGAGTGGGTGGGCTGAAATCTGAACTCTGACCCACTATTGGATCCAGAGATTGAAGAATCTCCAAGGTCACCAGTTCAGGATCAGTAAGGTCCTGAGCACTTTCGAACATAATGCCTGATCCTGTGTTCGGTGGACACGAGGTCTCTTCTTGAGGATGGGTATCCGGCTCGCAGGGCTCGGAAATCCAAACATAGCTGGTGCTTAATTTAGGGGGAGAGGCATTCTCAACTCGCACCTCAACGACCGCTACCAGGTGGGTGACTGGTGGGGACTTGATTTCTCTTTGATTGGGTTTAAGCCCAATCCGATCATAGTCTGTTGTGACCCCCAGGGCGGCAATGCAATCTAGCAGCTCGTTCAAGGATGAGACATCTGCTAGATCCATCTTTTTGGAGTGTTCGTGGCTGACATGGGGATGATGCTTGGTGATTGTGGGGTGCACCATTGGCTTGACGGCCAAGCGAGCACCCATGGTAAAAATGCTGAGCTGGAGGACCTGTCCTGGAGTTAAGGCCCCTCCAAAAGTAATATCGTCATTAATGATAAGGTAAGACATCGATCCTTTTCTCAACAACACAAAGGAACTCTCAATGAAAGCACCAATGTCAGTGTCAAAACTGGTCAATCTCGGGTAGGGGGTCCCGAACTGTGCATCTGAGGAACAAAGGTAACAGGAGACAAAGGGGACATGGTGTTTACCTAGGTTCGAGCCCTCTTAATGGAGGTAAAACCCTACTTCCTGATTGACTGTCTTTGATGGGTATAAGGGTTACAAGAGTTGATCTACCTCGAGATCGTAATGGCTAAACCCTAGAAGTCTAGCCTATATGAATTCTGATGATGCCTATGGACTAAACCCTCCAGTTTATATATACAACAGAGGGGTACAGAGGCGGTTTACAAGGGAAGGAAACAATACATTCGGTCTCCAATCTTGCCCTGCACGCATCCAGGAGTCCTAGCCAAACACGTGGAACAATCTTCCGTTCTATCTTCAGGGCCCATCAACCCGACCCATGCTTGAATAGGCCGGACACCTGAGGACCCCGAATCCAGGTCTTCCTCAGTGTGAGCCTCTCAAGGGTCACCGGAACGGCTCAAGGCCACGCGACCGCTCAGGTGGTCCAAGTGCACCATCACCTTCAGCTCAACCTATCAGCTCAAGTGTGCGGCAATTGCTGGTGCCCTCCCGATGCTCTGCTCGCCCATCATCAGCAACATCCTCATCACCAAGACTGATGAGGACATCAGTACCAAAGTTACACCCACAGCCCCTACTGATACATATACAGGACCAATTACTAGAGCTCACGCATGCCAATTAAATTACCAGGTACTTTCATTTCTTGGAATGATTCTAATGTCCGTGAGAATATGATGCTGCCTAAATTGGATACATTTGTCTTTCTTACAAATGAAGGGCCTACCTTGGACAAAAAGGATGATCATTGGAGCAAGGTCAAGCATGGAGATGATGGCATGCGCAAGGGAAAAAAGATCATAGTTACAAGTGATGATTTCAGGACTTTGAAGCCACCATAATGAGTGCATGAAGTTATGGACAAAATATACAAGATGCCACTTAACAAATTTCGTTTAGAGGCTATTATAGGTGTTGCGTCACTGTATTATTGGCTGGCCCATGTAATTTCGAAATACTTAAGTATAGGCTGCTTTTAGAGTCCGTATGTGTGGGGAAACAAGAGTTAGGGTTGGTTTCGGACCCCTCCTCCAAGGGACACGAAATTCCCCCCCCCCTCTTCCTCCATATATACAGCCCTTAGGGCATCGTTCAGACTTTGGGTTTTGCTTAGATTAAAGTTCGCCATAGTTGCAACTTCGCGTACTTCGTTTGTGTTCAACGACCAGACAAAGGCATCATAGAACCCCACATTGATCAATAAAGCTTTCCTCTTATGTTTAGAATATCCAGATTGCAATCTTAGTTTCTTCCTTGTTCTTTGTTTGCCTGCAGGAAACAGACCTTCGTGGTCAGGTTGATCATGCTCCGGCATGGTAAATAACCTCTCGGAGTTGGTTTAGCGATTGCTAAGGCGCTACGTCCTCGCACGTTCGTAGTCGGATCGTCAAAGTCGACTTCCTCCAAAACGATAGCCACCATCTCATCGAAAGACATGACACCTTTGCCTCTATCAAGTGGTATCAGATTTCCAGGTTGCTCGGTGAGATTTTACAGTTTTTTATAGTTTAGGTCGAGTCTGTTCTTCATACCTACAGTCCACGAAAAAGCCACAAAAAAATTAGGGTTAGTTCATCACATTCAAACCAATCTGAGACTTTGCATAATCTTTTTAGGGTTTTTGCTTTGTTGAATTTGTGGTTGCATCATTGTGTCTAGTTGCTGGTCTTAGCGTCTAGTCTTTTGGAGTTTCGAGTTCTGGTCATAAGTTGTCACGCCGCCGCCGCACCATCATCATCGGCCCTGCCATCTACCATCACCGCTTATCCGCCACCGACCTGTATCCATATACGACCACCGATCAGTATCTATATACCACCACCGCTACCACCATCGCTGCCATATACAACCACTGCTGCCTTATCCTACCACCATATATCCACCACCAATCCGAGTTCCTTTCATATTAGGTTAGTTTTTGAGATCCATCTAATTTCCGATTCGTGTTTCCTTGCCTGAGTAGGTTTCGTAAAAAAAACAAAAAAAAAGAATCTGGAGACCCCTGGCAGTTTTTAGGCCAAAATATTTGCAGGAAAAAATATTTTTCCCAATCCTATTTTAGGCTTTTCTATGTCTTTTGAGCCATGTGCCATCATAGTGATTTTTTGTCGCACTTTTTTGTCGTCGCTGCGCTGATTTCCAAAAAAATAGTCAAAAAATTTCGTGCCCATCCTCTTAGTTTAACCTGGGAAGAGTTTTGAGACACTTTCCACTATAGTGATTTTTCGCAAAAAAAAGAGGAGCGCAAAAAAAAAGAGGAGCGCCAAAGAAAACAGAGCGATTTTTTCCAGAGTGTGCTTTTCCCTTGTTTACGTGCCGCGCCATGATTTTGTTCGTGTTCTAGGCTCGCGTCTCTAGTACGGTCTAGCCTAGGACCATCACAGTACCGTCGTTGAGCATTTATTCAACTTTGCCTCTCTTAATTGATTATTGCTGACCCTTTTTGCTACCATACTATAAGCCTTCCTAGATCCACATACATCTCCCTGGTAATCACTCTATCTAAGCTTTGAGAGTTTTGACTACATCGGTTGTCGATCACCGCCTGCTGCTAGGTAAGAACTGGTAAGAATTTGAGATTTGCTTGACCGATTTGTGACACCCACCACCACCACTTGTTAGTAGTATGTAGGATCATTTTCTTGTGTGTTTCTATTGCTGCTAACCATGGCAGGATCACAAGTCGATGAGACTGACTGGGAGAACATGACGAATAAGGAGTTGCATGATAAATTTTAGCAAATGATGACTGAATAGGTGCAAGATGTGCTAAACAATTTTGAAGAGGCCATGGATAAGATAACTGGCTTTGAGAAAACATTCGAAACAAAGCTCGACAACAAATTTAATGAATTGCTTGCGCGTCTTCCACAACCACCATCGGCTGCAGCTGCCGCACCTCTGCAACAACAACAACGACGACTACCTCCACGTCGCGAAACAACCCTCCGCCAAGCGAGCCGTGTCCCTCTTGAGCCTGGCCAAACTGTTGTTGCTGCTATTGATACTTCTGTGGATCCTGCTACTGATGAGGAGGAGGATGATTGTGCGGGAGATTACGAGGATGAGGTTGATCAAAATCAGAACTACGTGCAACCACCAGCACAACAACCACCAGGTCATCCACATGCAAATAATGGCAATGGTAGGGCTCCCCCTCAGGTACGAGATCATGACCATCTCCCTAAACTGAAATTGAATATTCCACCATTTGAGGGTAGATACGTTCTTGATATATATCTTACTTCGGAGTTAGAAACCGAACAACATTTTACATGTTTAGAATATCCCGAGGAGAGACGTGTTGCTGCTGCACTTTGTGCTTTCACTAGTTTTGCTTGTGTGTGGTGGTCTGAACATCGTAAATTATATCCGAATAATATTCCAACTACTTGGGCTGCTTTGAAAACTGCTATGCATACTCGTTGGGTTCCACCATATTTTCAACGTGAATTACTTCAAAAATTAAAGCGTTTAAGACAAGGAAGAAATTCTGTAGAGGAATATTATCAGGAATTACAAACTGGCATGATTAGATGTGGTATTTTCGAGGATAATGAAGCTATGCTTGCACGTTTCATGGGTGGATTAAATAGAGAGATTCAGACCATTCTAGAGTATAAGGAATATAATAATATCACTCATTTATTCCATCTTGCTTGCAAAGCTGAATGTGAAGTGTAGGATCGACAGGCATTGGGGTGAACTAACTTTTCTGCAGGTCGATCTTCATCATGGACACCGCGTGTATCCTCCACTTCCACACATTCTGCTGCACGGGTGCCTCCGCCAGCTACCATCGCCAACCATGATACAACAAAGCAGGCACAACCACCACTATCTGCCAAGAGCACACCTTCTGGGCCTGCACAGAGCTCTTCTTCATCCATGGCATCAATAGGGAAAACACATGATATTATTTGTCATCATTGCAAGGGTCGAGGTCATTATGCGAGACAATGCCCATCTAAGCGTGTGATGATTGTTACTGAGGATGGTGGGTATGAGTCCGCTAGTGACTATGATGAGGAGACCTTGGCTCTTATTACAAGTGAAGAACACGGTGGAGATGATTCTGATCATGAGATGCAATACATGGATGCTGAAGATGCTGACAGGTATGAATGTTTAGTTGCTCAATGTGTTTTGAGTGTGCAGGTTACACAAGCTGAGCAAAATGAGAGGCATAATTTGTTCCATACAAAGGGAGTTGTGAATGAATGTTCTGTTTGCGTCATCATAGATGGAGGGAGCTACAACAACATGGCAAGCATGGAGATGGTGGAGAAGCTATCTCTCACCACAAGACCACATCCACATCCTTGCTACATCCAATGGTTCAACAACAGTGACAAGGTTAGGGTAATACGTACTGTTCGTGTGCATTTTAGTATCTCTACATATGTTGATTATGTTGATTGTGATGTGGTACCTATGCAAGCATGTTCCTTATTACTTGGTAGGCCATGACAATTTGATAAAAATTCTGTACACCATGGTAGAAACAATCAGTATACTCTTGTTCATAAGGACACAAATATTACTATTCTTCCTATTACTCCTGATTCCATTTTGAAAGATGATATTAATAGAGCTAATAAAGCAAAACAGGAGAACCATAAGAGTGAAAATCAGATTGTGGCAAAAGAATTTGAGCAACAAATGAAGCCTAATAATAAACCAGCTAGTGTTGCTCCTGAAATTAAATTGAAAAATGCATGTTTACTTGCCACCAAATCTGATATTGATGATCTAGATTTCAGCAAATATGTTTGCTATGCTTTTGTGTGCAAAGAGGTGTTATTTTCTTTCGAGAATGTAACTTCCTCTTTTGATGCGGAGCATCTCAAGGTCATCCCATGGACCTACCTACGTCTCCTATGACACCACTTGGACCAATGACAAGAGCACGAGCCAAGGCTATCAAAGATAAGGTGAACTCACTCCTCTTCGAGCTACCACTTTCTATGCATGAGACAATGCTACTACCTCAAGAAGAAACCCTATGTGTGATCAGGTACTTGGAGGAAAGCCATGGATCAGCTATACCCAATGGACAAGACGGTGAGGACACCAAGCTCCATGGACAAGAAGAAGGACTGCTCAAAATTCCCAGGCACCGGACGATCGGCGAACCACGGACGTCCGACGAACGCCAGGTTTCGGACGACCGGCCCGCTCCGGACGACTGGCGCTACCACTCCCGAGCCAAAACGCCGGATTTTTGAAGACCTCCGGACGACCGACGCCCCGGACTTCCGACCCTGATCGGACGTCCGACTGAAGCACACGCGAGCCGAATCTACAGATGCCCGACGAGCACCGGACATCCGGACCCTCACGAGCCTCCGGACGACCGGTAGCTACCTTTCGACCTCTAAGACTATATATAGACTCCCACCTCGGATCTACTCCTTGAGAGAGAACGCGGCCCCTCTACAGGGAAGATCCCCTTGGATTCAAGACCCCCTTTTGGGTGGCCCCATCAAGACCTCCTTTGTAGAAGAACTGGTTACCGTGTATCATCCCTTGTTGATCATGGATCGTGTGAACTCTTTTGTGTTCGAGAATCTAGCATATGTGTGATCAATCTTGTTGGTTTTAGTGTTTCTCTCGTGTTTCCCCTCGTGTTTACCCTCGTGTTCTTCATGTTCATCGCGGGATCCGCTCCTTTCGACAATGATCGGCCATATAGGGTTCCACCCTACATCATCTTGGTATGTAGAGCCACGTTGATCACAATTTCGGAGCCTCCACATTGTGTTTTCTAGCCTTGTTTTGTTGATTTTGTTCGTAATTCGAAAATTTCCCACAAAAATAGCCCCAAATTTTTTTTGTGCTTTGTTGGTGTGATGAAATTTTGTTGGAATTGATATGTGGATTTGCTTTGCTTTGAGTGGATCTAGCTTTCCCCCATCATCCCATCCTTTTCCATCCACAAAATCGCCCTGATTCGACGGATTTTGACCTTTCCACCACGAACCCTAGTTGTTCTTCCCGTGCTCGAATTTCGCCCAGGCACCGGACGTCAGATAGCCTCTGGACGTCCGACAACCAGACGACTGTAAACCCCCGGACGTCCGTAAAACCCTGACGAAACTGAATTTCCACCGAAAATTTCAGCCACCACCCCACTTCCGCATACACATCCCCATACCACCACCACTCTCCGCAACCACAATGGCTTACTCGTTTCGTACTCCATTACGTTTTTGCCAGATTGTGATTTGAGTTGTGGTTTCGTGTCGTATTGTGTTTCGGCTATTTAGGTATGGTTCGACATCAACATCACCGCCGCTCATCTTCGCCACGGATGCGTCACCGACAACAACCACTCCACCATTTTGACACCATACCATAAGCAAGAACGGTAACCTCATCTTGGTATCATGATACATCATTCTTGCCACTACATTGATAGCCATCATAGCCCAATTTTGCGTAGCTTACCCATCGAGACTAGCCTTTGAGTATTGCCGGCGACATGACTTGTGCACATTAGTGATCATACTTCCCATATCATACATACATATCATTGGTGCATATCATCTCTTGTGTCACAAAGTGTCATCGCATACTCAATTGCTATCTTCGTTCGTGAAGCACTGCATGATAAAAGAGCTCAAACACAGAGAGCCAAACAAACTTTTAAGCAAAAGGGAAAGATAAACAAAGAGCTTTTAAGCAAGAACCATAGCATCATACAACATTAAGATCGTCATACTAGATCATCTTGGATCACATCATCAGAACACCATACATAGAATATACTTGGGATAGAAGTCGTTGCATTTTTGCTTAGTAGGTTGTGCACAAGTCTTCGTATCTGCCTATTGTGCAATCGTTCTAGCGCCTCTCTAGTGTTGTGCAACAAGAGCATTTTCATGGATTCCTCATTTTGGCTCATCCTTGGTTGCACGACCCCATTTATCTCTTAGCGTGTGTGTTTCTGTGTAGCATATTTTGCTATTGGTCTACTTATTGGATTGCAACCTTGCGAATCTTTTCCAACTTTATTGAAGCTCACTAACAATTGCATCAAATTTTGTGCCACCATCCTAATCGAGCTCCACCCTAAGCTTTTACTTGTGTAGGTGTGAGAAACCGACAAGAATTGGTACCAATTGTGCTATTTCCTTGTTCCCCATTGGAGTGATCATTGATCCATCTTCAACATCGGTCAAGGTATATTTGGTATAAGTTCTTATACCAACCCACTCTTCATCGAGCAAGACGACGACATGTCCTCCTACGTCACGAAGAGCCACCTATTTGGTGCACAACGTGCTTTGCATCAAGAGCAACAAGCAATGAGTGAACGCATCGACAACTTCACCGCCGACTTGTGACTCTCCAAGCAACGCACAAGAGATTACTTCGACCACAAGGTCGATGACCACAAGCAAGAGAACGATGCAAGAATGGATGAGATTCATGCTTTGTTGCTCAACCACTCTTCTTCCACTTCATCCTCATGACGATGGAGACGCTCAAGTAGACACTCCGACTACACCATCTCCAGCTCAAGTACACCGACATCCAATACTCTTCGTCGTGCCGCGTGCCAAGACGTCAAAAAAATGCAACCCTCTACACGACAACAACTCTCAAGAACAACGACATTGTCAAAACCAAGCTACTTTGGCGCAAGCATGAGAAAGGCAACGCCAACACCAACACTAAGAGTAAGAGTGAGCGTGACTACACTAAGAAGCACAAGATGCCGAGGCACAATGTCAAGAACAACAATTGTGAGAAGCTCAAGCACTTGAGGCACAACAAGCCCTCTGATAATCAAGTTGAGCCATAGCCAAACGAGGCCGACAAGCTCATGAGCATCAAGAGCACTCCGTGATGAAGTCTAACAATGAATATACCAAGCTCGCGTGCATCGTCAAGCTCGACAAGTTCCTCCACAAGCTCGCCAAGAAAACCAAGTTCAACAAGAGCAACAAGACATTGGAAATCCTCCACGACAAGAGCAAGCTGTGAGAGATGATCCTCCTCGTCAAGGAAGTCATCATCCCCGACCCGAACACAATGAAGAGCAACGCTACGGCAAGCTAAAGTTCACCATGCCCAAGTTCAATGGAAGCAATGATCCCGAAGAGTACCTTTCATGGGCATTGGAGGTCGACAAAATCTTCCGTTTGCACAACTATGAAGAAGATAAGAAGATTGGGATGGCATCCTTGAGTTCCAAGACTATGTCCTCATTTGGTGGGAACAAGTCATTGAGCGTCGAGAGGCAAAAGGTGAACCTCCCATCACTACTTCGGCGCAAATGAAGGATGTCATGAGAGCACGCTTCGTGCAAACCTACTACAACCACAACCTCTTCAAGAAACTCCAACTACTCAAGCAAGGAACCAAGAGTGTTGAACAATATTATAAGGAAATGGAGATTGCAATGATACGAGCCAATGCCACGTAAGATGGTGAGAAAACTATGGCATGTTTCTTGAATGGAGTCAATCATCCTATCAAGAAGATCGCCGACTTCCAACCATACTCGAACCTCATCGAGCTAGTGCATCAAGCTACCAAAGCGGAACGTCAAGTGCAAGATGACTTCAAGTATGCCAAGTTCTGATCCAAGTCCTATGGTTTCTCCAACACCCAAGCTTCAATGACTCCAACACCGTCTACCTGAACAAAGCCTTCCACAAGCAACAACGACAAGTCGAGTTACAAGAAGGCATCGACAACCTCAAGTCATCCTCCTACAATGAGCAACTTCAAGCCAAGAGCTTCATCATCATCTACCCCAACCGATGAGACCGTCAAGACAAGTTCCTTCAAATGCTTCACATGCGGAGGCCGAGGCCACAAGTACTTTGAGTGTACCAACAAGCGGACCATGATCCTCAATGGCGATGGTATATACGACTCCATGAGTGAAGCAGAAACGGAAGCACTTGAGTAGTTCGCCATGCACCGACAAGTGAACGCTAAGGAGGAACAAGTCTTTTGTGACGAAGATTCAAGTCCCCCTCTCATTGTCTCCAAGGTCTTGACTATCCAACATCAACAAGAAGAAGACCAAAGATGCCATATCTTTCATACCAAGGCCGGCATCAATGGAAGGTTCGTCAAGGTCATCATCGATGGAGGAAGTTGTCATAACTTAGCAAGTGAAGAACTTTGCCCCAAGCTCCAATTGCCCAAGACGAAGCACCCACATCCCTACAATGTTCAATGGCTAAGCGACTCCGGCACTATTCAAGTCGAGCATAGAGTGCAAGTCTCCATCCAAATCAGAGCTTACGAAGAAACTTTGGAGTGTGATGTCGTTCAATGACCGTTTGCCACCTTCTTCTCTGACGACCATGGTAATTTGATAGAGGCGTCATCCACAACGGTCAAACGAACCACTACATCTTCAAGGTGAAAGGAAAGGAGTATGTACTTCTACCTATGTCTTCAAGCCAAGTGATCGCCAACAAGCAAACCACCCATCATGGAGAGAATAGTGAGAGAGTGAACCACCAAAAAGAGAGTGAGTGCCACAAGCGCAAATCAAGCACCTCCATGATGAGCGACAAGAAGAACCTAGTTCTATTTGGCACCAAACGTGAGATAAGAGAAGTGTGTGCGGACCCATCTAGTGTCATGCACTATGTCCTTTTGTGGAAGGATGAGGCACCAAAAGCTAACACCTCTCACACTCTACCTTTATTGTTGTCTTCTCTTTTGCAGGAATTCCGCGATGTTTTCCCTAATGAGCTACCTCCGGGTCTACCTCCACTATGAGGCATCGAGCACCGCATCAACCTCATCCCCGGAGCACCACTTCCGAACAAGGCCCCCTACCGCGTCAACCCGGAAGAAACCAAAGAAATACAAAGGCAAGTAAATCATCTCATAGACCATGGACATGTGCGTGAAAGTTTGAGTCCTTGTGCCATTCCAGTCATTCTTGTGCCAAAAAGAGACGGTAGCTTTCGCATGTGTTCCGGTTATAAACCTATTAATGCTATCACCGTTCGATATAGGTACCCCATTCCATGCCTTGATGATATGCTTGATGAACTTAGCGGTGCCAATATTTTTTCGAAAATTGATCTTAAAAGTGGTTACTATCAAATCCGCATACAAGAGGGTGATGAATAGAAAATCGCTTTCAAAACAAAGTTTGGTTTGTATGAGTGGTTAGTCATGCCTATGGGTTTATCGGAATCACCGGGTACTTTCATGCGTCTTATGCATTATGTGTTTCGCCCTTACATTGGTGAGTTTGTTGTGGTCTACTTTGACGATATCCTTGTTTTTAGCAAATATCTCAAAGATCATGTCACCCATGTCCGCACCGTATTGCAAACTCTTCGAAAAGTGTGTCTATATTCTAACATGGAAAAATGCCTTTTCGGCGTTGATATGCTCGTTTTCTTAGGTTTTGTTGTATCCTCTAAGGGTGTTCATGTTGATTACTCTAAGATCAATGCTATTAAAACTTGGCCAGAACCAACCAACTTGCAACAAGTGCATAGCTTCCTTGGCTTAGCCGGTTTCTACCATAGATTCGTGAAGGACTTTAGCACCATTGCTTCACCTTTGCATGCTTTGAGCAAGAAGAATGTACCCTTTGTTTGGGGAACATTGCAAGGTACCACATTCAATGAGCTTAAGAATTTGCTTACTCATGCTCCCGTTCTTGCATTACCCAACTATGTCAAACCCTTTGAGATTCATTGAGATGCTAGTGGTTATGGCATAGGAGGTGTGTTAACGCAAGAGAAGCGCCCCATAGCTTAGTTTAGTGAAAAACTTTCCAGAGCGCAACTCAATTACCCCATCTATGATAAAGAGCTTTATGCTTTAGTGCGAGTTTTGCATGAATGGGAACACTATCTTCACCCTCATGAATTTGTCAACCATACCAACCATGAAACGCTTAAATACCTTAATGCTCAAACTAAGTTGAACAAGCATCATGCTAAATGGAGTGAATTCATTGAGTCATTTCCTTATGTCATCAAGTACATTAAAGGTAAGGGAAATGTTGTGGTAGACGCTCTTTCCCGCATATGCATGCTTGTTACTCAACTTGAATTGGATGTCATTGGCTTTGAGCGCATAAAAGACTTGTATGCGCATGATCCTACTTTTGCTATTCCTTATGCCAAGTGTTTGACGCATACCTCTTGGGATCGCTATTATATCAGAGAAGGTTATCTTATGAGAGCTAACAAACTTTGCATCCCCGAGTCTTCTCTTCGTTTGTTGCTTTTGTAGGAATCTCATGGAGGAGGCCTAATGGGACATTTTGGACGCGACAAGACATTTGCTACGTTCTCCGAGAACTATTTTTGGCCCAATATGTTTTGCGACGTCAACCGCATCACTAACCGATGCTCTACATGTCGCAAAGCTAAGTCTAAAGCTCAATACCATGGTCTCTATATGCCCCTTCCAATACCGTTCCAACCATGGCAAGATATTAGCATGGATTCTGTGCTTGGTTTTCCTAGAACTAGCAATGGAAAGGATTTCATGTTTGTTGTTGTGGATAGATGATCTAAAATGGCACATTTCATTACTTGAAACAAGATATATGATGCTTCACATGTTGCCAATCTCTTTTGTTGGGAAATACTTCGTCTACATGGAGTGCCAAAGACGATAGTCTCAGACCGCGACGTCAAGTTCCTAAGGTACTTTTGGAAAACCTTATGCGCCAAGCTCGGAATCAAGCTACTCTTCTCCACAGCTTACCAACCACAAACCGACGGCCAAACGGAGGTGACCAACCGCACACTCTCCGCTATACTTTGCGTGCTAATAAAGAAGAACATCAAGGAGTGGGAGCAGTGTCTACCTATCGCCGAGTTCACCTACAACGGTGCAAGACACTCAACTATCGGCAAGTCCCCCTTTGAGGTCGTCTAGAGATTCAACCCATTGTCCCCATTGGACATCCTTCCTCTACCGCTACAAGAGTACATCAATATGGACGCAAGTGCACGTGTGACCCATCTCAAGAAGGTGCATGAAGATACAAGGCACACCGTCGAGCGCCAAGTACAACAACTTGCGACCAAGCTCAACATCAACAAGCACCCCATGGTATTCAACATTGGTGATCTTGTGCGGCTACACCTTCGTAAGGACCGCTTCCCCACCGAACTAAAGTCCAAACTCCTTCCATGAGCGGATGGACCCTTCAAGGTGCTTGCACACTACAACAACAACGCCTAGAAGATCGACCTCCCGCGCGACAAGTACAACATGAGTGACGTTTTCAATATCAAGGATCTCTCTCCCTACCATAGTGATGAAGAATGTGATCTGAGGTTGGATATTTCCCAAGGGAGGGGAGATGATGTGGAGCATCCCAAGGTCATCCCCATGGACCTACCTACGTCTCCCACGACACCACTTGGACCAATGACAAGAGCACGAGCAAAGGCTATCGAAGATAAGGTGAAATCTCTCCTCTTCAAACTACCACTTTCTATGCATGAGACATGGCTACTACCTCAAGCAAAAACCTTATGTGTGATCAGGTACTTGGAGGAAGGCCACGGATCAGCTATACCCAACGGACAAGACGGCGAGGACACCAAGCTCCATGGACAAGAAGAAGAACTACTCGAAACTCCCAGGTATCGGACGACCGGAAAACCACGGACGTCCGACGAACTCCAGGTTCCGGACAACCAGCCCGCTCCGGACGACCGGCACTACCACTCCCGAGCCAAAACGCCGGATTTCCGAAGACCTCCGGACGACCGACGCCTCAGACTTCCAACCCTGGCCGGACGTCCGACCGAAGCACACCCGAGCCGAATCTACGGACGCCCGACGAGCATCGGACGTCCAGACCCACGTGAGCCTCCGGATGGCTGGTAGCTACTAGACGTCCGACGCCTGTGTGCTGATTTCATGTTGGGCCGAAGCCAATGTACCCATTCAACCTATAAGACTATATATAGACCTCCACCTCCTCTTTTCTAGGGTTAGCATTGTGATAGCTCATATTAGAGATAGAGCCACGCTCTTCCACATCGGATCTACTCCTTGAGAGAGACCGTGGCCCCTCTACGGAGAATATCCCCTTGGATTCAAGACCCCCTTTTGGGTGTCCCCATCAAGACCTCCTTCGGAGAAGAACCAATTACCGTGTATCGTCCCTTGTTCATCATGGATCGTGTGAACTCTTTTCTGTTCGAGAATCTAGCATATGTGTGATCAATCTTGTTGGTTTTAGTGTTTCTCTCGTGTTTCCCCTCGTGTTCTTCGTGTTCATCACGGGATCCGCTCCTTTCGTGAAAGATTGGCCATATAGGGTTCCACCCTACAACATCTTTGCCTCCTACTGTTACTAACATTTTGCAGGAGTTTGTTGATGTGTTTCCACAAGACGTGCCACCGGGATTACCACCTATTTGAGGGATTGAGCATCAGATTGACTTAATTCCTGGTGCTTCGGTGCCGAACCATGTGCCATACCGTACCAATCCGGAGGAGACGAAGGAGATTATGCGTCAAGTACATGAGCTGCTTGACAAAGGTTACATACGCGAATCTCTTAGTCCTTGTGCTGTTCCTATTATACTAGTGCCAAAAAAGGATGGTACGTCGCGTATGTGTGTTGATTGTAGAGGCATTAATGATATTACTATTCGTTATCGTCATCCTATTCCTAGGCTAGATGACATGCTTGATGAAATGAGTGGCTCTACAATATTCTCCAAAGTTTATTTGCATAGTGGATACCATCAAATTCGTATGAAATTGGGCGATGAATGGAAAACAACTTTTAAAACTAAGTTTGGATTATATGATTAGTTAGTCATGCCTTTTGGGTTAACTGATGCAGCTAGTACTTTCATGAGATTAATGAACGAAGTTTTACGTGATTTCATTGGATGATTTGTGGTAGTCTATTTTGATGATATACTAATTTATAGAAGATCTTTGGAGGAACATTTGGAACATTTATGTGCTATTTTTATTGCTCTACGTGATGCACGTTTATTTGGTAACCTTGGGAAGTGCACCTTCTACATCGACCGAGTATCTTTTCTTGGCTATGTTGTTACTCCACAGGGAATGGATGTTGATAAAGCCAAAATTGAAGCTATTGAGAGTTGGCCGCAGCCCAAAACGGTCACACAAGTGAGGAGTTTTCTTGGCCTCGCTGGATTCTATAGGCGTTTTGTGAGAGATTTCAGCACCATTGCTGCACCTCTCAATGAGCTTACAAAGAAGGGTGTACGTTTTGTTTGGGGTACCGCACAGGAAGAAGCCTTCACGGTATTGAAAGATAAGTTGACACATGCTCCTTTACTCCAACTTCCTGATTTTAATAAGACTTTTGAGCTTGAATGTGATGCTAGTGGAATTGGATTAGGAGGTGTGTTATTACAAGATGGCAAACCCGTTGCATATTTTTCTGAAAAATTGACCGGGCCTAGTCTGAATTATTCTACTTATGATAAAGAATTATATGCTCTTGTTCGTACTTTAGAGACATGGCAACATTATTTATGGCCCAAAGATTTTGTTATACATTCTGACCATGAATCGTTGAAACATATTGAAAGTCAAGCCAAAAACTGAATCGTAGACGTGCTAAATGGGTTGAATTCATTGAGACTTTCCCTTATGTCATTAACCACAATAATGGTAAAGAAAATGTCATTGCTAATGCATTCTCTCGTCGCTATACTATGCATTCACAACTTGACTTCAAAATATTTGGTTTGGGGACCATCAAAGATCAATATGTGCATGATGCTGATTTTAAAGATGTAATGCAGAATTGTAAAGAAGGAAGAACATGGAACAAGTTCGTCGTTAATGATGGATTTGTGTTCCATGCAAACAAGCTATGCATTCCAGCTAGCTCCGTTCGTCTTTTGTTGTTGCAGGAGGCGCATGGTGGAGGATTAATGGGACACTTTAGCGTGAAGAAGACGGAGGACGTACTGGCTACACATTTCTTTTGGCCAAAGAAGAGACGGGATGTTGAGAGTTTTGTTGCTCACTGCACTACATGTCAAAAAGCTAAGTCACGACTCAATCCTTATGGTATATATATGCCTTTGCATGTACCTGCTGTTCCTTGCGAGGATATATCTATGGACTTTGTTTTAGGTTTACCTCGAACAAAGAAGGGGAGGGATAGCATATTTTTTCGTGGATAGATTCTCGAAAATGGCACACTTTACAGCATGTCATAAAAGTGATGATGCTGTTAATGTTGCTGATATGTTCTTTTGTGAACGTATTCGGTTGCATGGTGTGCCAAATACTATTGTTTCAGATCATGATACTAAATTTCTTAGCCACTTTTGGAGATGTTTATGGGCCAAATTGGGGACTAAACTTCTTTTAAGTACTACTTGTCACCCCAAAACTGATGGATAAACTGAAGTAGTCAATAGAACATTGTCTACTATGCTTAGGGCTGTTTTGAAGAACAATAAGAAAATGTGGGAAGAATGCTTGCCTCATATTTAATTTGCTTATAATCGTTCATTGCATTCTACTACTAAGATGTGCCCTTTTGAAATTGTGTATGGTTTCCTACCTCGTGCACCTATTGATTTGTTGCCTCTTTCATCTTTGGAGAAGGTTAATTTTGATGCTAAAGAACATGAGGAATTGATTTTAAAAATGCATGAGTTAACTAAGGAAAATATTGAGCGTTTGAATGCTAAATATAAACTTGCTGGAGATAAGGGTAGAAAACATGTTGTGTTTGCACCTAGAGATCTTGTTTGGTAACATTTGCGTAAGGACAGATTTCCTAATTTGTGCAATTAAAAGCTAATGCCACGTGTTGATGGTCCTTTTAAGGTGTTAGAGAAAATAAATGATAATGCATATAAACTTGAGCTGCCTGCAGATTTTCGGGTTAGTCCCAGTTTTAACATTGCAGATTTGAAGCCTTACCTGGGTGAGGAAGATGAGCTTCCATCGAGGACGACTTCAATTCAAGAAGGGGAGGATGATGAGGACATCACTAACAAAGTTACACCCACAGCCCCTATTGATACATATACAAGACCAATTACTAGAGCTCGTGCATGCCAATTAAATTACTAGGTACTTTTGTTTCTTGGTAATGATTCTAATGTTCATGAGAATATGATGCTGCCTAAATTGGATACATTTGTCTTGCTTACAAATGAAGTGCCTAGCTTGGACAAAAAGGATGATCATTGGAGCAAGATCAAGCATGGAGATTATGGCATGTGCAAGGGAAACAAGAACGGAGTTACAAGTCATGATTTCAGGACTTTGAAGCCACCTTAATGAGTGCATGAAGCTTTGGATGAAATATACAAGATGCCACTTCATAAATTTCGTCCAGAGGCTATTATAGGTGATGCGTTACCTTATTATTGAGGAAGGCCCATGTAATTTCTAAATACTTAAGTATAGGATGCTTTTAGAGTCCGTATGTGTGGGGAAACAAGAGTTAGGGTTGGTTTTGGACCCCTCCTCCAAGGGCAACGAAATTCCCCCTGCTTCCTCCATATATACAGACCTTAGGGCGTCGTTTAGACTTTGGGTTTTGTTTAGATTAAAGTTCGCCATAGCTGCAACTTCGCGTACTTCGTTTGTGTTCAACGACCGAGATAAAGGCGTCACGGAACCCCACCTTGGTCAATAAAGCTTTCCTCTTATTTTCGCAATATACAGATTGCAATCTTAGTTTCTTTCTTGCTCTTCGTTTGCCTGCAGGAAACAGACCTTCGTGGTCAGGTTGATCGTGCTCCGGCGTGGTCAATAACCTCTCAGAGTTGGTTTAGCAATTGCTAAGGCACGACGTCCTCGCACGTTCATAGTTCGATCGTCAAAGTCGACTTCCTCCAAAACGATAGCCACCATCTCATCGAAAGACGGGACACCTTTGCCTCTATCAAAGACTCTCATCGATGGTGGTGTGGCGCTCAACCTTCTTTCCATTGAGACGTTCGACCGCCTCCAAGTGCCCTATGACCATTTGTAGCCCAGGAAGCCTTTCTCAGGAGTAACCAACCACTCCACCACCCTGATAGGGAAGATCTGCCTCCCTGTCACCTTCGGCAAGCGCGACAACTACCGCACTAATCTCATTGACTTTGACGTCGCCCACATCCACCTCCTGTACAACGCCATCCTTGGGTATCCAGCCCTGGCCAAGTTCATGGCGGTGACTTATCATGGTTACAACGTCCTCAAGATGCCAGGGAACCGCGACATCATCACAATCACATGCACGAAAAAGGACGCAGTGTGCTCTCTCAAGCGCGCCTACCGGGCTACGGCAGTCGAGAACCCTAACGACGAATGCACCATCCGCCCTCCTGAGGCTGTCCCAAGAGGAAGAAGCAGCTGCTCCACCAAGGGCCTCAGGAGAACGGCGTCAACAGCGGCGCCACCTCAGGACCTACGCCCATGGCCGGGGCGCCTCCCTCTCTTGTATAGGAAGGCGCGCCCGCCGCCCCTCTCAGGCTGGGCCCGGGGGCTCTCCTCTAGAGGGACTTTGACCTAGCCAATATCACGAGAGAGGCGCTCAGGCACCACATGGAGGCGTGCTCCAGCGCACGCTTCCGCCAGGAGAGCATGAGGCACGAAGCACCAGCCGCTCAGGAGTTCATCACCCAGGCAACCAAGGAGCTTCAAGAGGCGAGGGCCATGCGCGGCGACCGCCGCCCGCCACCCGGCGCGGCTCCTTGTCCTGGCGAGGTCAGCGGTCTGGGCGCCTGCGTCAACATCCCAGGTCTCAACAGGACCGCACCTCAGGAGCGTTTCTGGCCATCGCACCTTGGTCGGTGTGGGGGCCCCACTCATAGCTACGTTCGCATGCCTTTCGGCCTGCCAAACGCGGTTGTTATCCTCCAGCGCCACATGAGGAGCATCCTGGCGGCTCAGGAGGCCAGACACGAGGCGATCCTGACGGAGATGGCGACGGTCCTTCACAAGCCTAACGGGCCAGGTGACAGAGACATAGACATGCATAGACATAGACATGCATATCCGTGTTTAGACTACTCACAGTGGGGAGTAACATAGAGTAGTAACTTGCCGATGTTACTAGTCTATGTTACTACCTCCATAGTGGGTAGTAACATATGAGTGGTATGATGATAGAGTTCATTTATTAGGCTATAGACTCATTATGCCTTGAAATGTGTGATGTTACAGTAACTAGCTAAGTTACCACAAACCCCTCTCTCCTTATTAATTACCTGCACATAAGCAATCTTGTATTGAAATGTGTGATGTTACTAGTTAAGTTACTCTCATTGTGACTAGTCGTACGTAAAATTCCATTTCCATCCCCATCTCCAATCATATTTGTCCAACTTGCACATTATTTACGTTGTTAATTATACACGCGACAATATTAACATACAACATCTCTTGTTTGCGGGCGTCCGGACCGCTGCCACGGCCGCTCCTGACCAACCCGAACCCTCTTCATCACCCGCGGGTGCTTCCGGCTCGAAACGGTCAGTGCCGCATTCATGCCCGGCCAGAGCGGACGTGACCTCTCACTGGCGCCGGCATTGAAGCGGCGCGCCGGCCGAGAGACCGTCGCCCGCGCCGCTTCCTGGTGCACACGACTGCTCCGCATTCAAAGGTCGCAATAGCCAGCCAAAAAAGCATGTAAAAAGTTCTTGGGAGTCCGTGCTATAGCTAACTGTCCTCCCAAACTCGTCAATCTCTTCCAGTAGTACTAGTACTCCATGGCGCGATCCATTGACAAGCAGGCGGGAAAGTTATCGTATACTCGGTTTGCGGTGAGTGGCATGCCGAGCGACCGTGTGGGGTCGAGCCCTGGAGGAGGGTGAGACATGAACGCGACAGACATGATTTAAATGTTTGTTTTGCTCGATGGCGCAATCCAACAAAACGAAACGTTGGTTTCTCTCCGTTTCCATTTTTTCTCCGTAAAAACAGAAACTTTCCACTCCATTTTCATTCCTTTTTGACCAACAAAGCGACATGGAGATGGAGCTACGTGTGGAGCTGCGGCAGTGGAGCAAGCCGGCTCCAAAAGGAAGATGGACTACCTAGGACATCGTGCTATAGCTATAAGGGCGGTTGGGACGCGGCATCAGCCCATAATGCGGTGACCCCGGATTGGGACACACCGGCTATGGATTTTCTCCCTCGCCGATGTCGACTGTGTCTACGCACAACATTGTTCCCTTCCCCCAGCTGCGGGATCAGGCCGGATATGTGACCAGCGGTGTGGCTACTGTCGTTCTATGCTTGTGAAGAGAGCAACCCAAGCAAGCAGGCCTGTAGCTTAGGCTCCTGCTAGTGTATATATAGTGGTTTTCTTTTTCTCTCCATATCAACCCTTTTATATTGCATAGGTGTCATTGAAGAGTGAAATGATGGTTGCTTCTTCCGACTAACTTACTGTGTGATTTGACTGCTCCTTTAGTGGCCCCTACATGTACTCCCCCTACGTGTATGCAATAGTCACACGTACACATGGACGCAAAAACGTGCGCGACGCCCTAATGCATGCATGTCCGAGCACACGACGGAACACACACGGTCACGCTCAAGTGCTCAACCTACACGTGCATGCACACACATACTCAGCCAGGGTGAGCTAGTGACCGTATAAACACCGGAAAATGTATATATTGAGCGCAATGAGTGTATTATGAAGTCCACTTACTGTATTTTTACAAATATACAGTGACAGATAGTGTATTTATCTCGTTTCAAATTAAGCCGTATTAACCGGAGAGGAGGAAGTACGGACATTACTTTGATGTGTCCCGTCAACTCGCCGAATGAGGAGAAGCTTGCAGGACGAGAGAAGCTTGCGCGCGGTGGCTCGTAGGACAAGGAGAAACTTTTGACTAATGCAAGCTGTCCTTCGCTCAGGCGGTGGATGTGCAACAGTTTATTCGGTGTCAGATTGCCAGAAGCATACACTATACTAGTAGTACTATTATTGTTGCACTTCCCAAAGAGGCGAACAACCAAGCGCAAAGTTTACTAGTACTAGTACCAGTACTACTACTATAGTCTATGGAGGTAGTACTAGGAACCGGATGGAGGAGCGTCTGCACTCTTATTATATTTTTAAAATGTGATAAAGCAAATCTTCAACACATTTGGTTCTCTTCGAGGGTTCTCGCATGTGATAATGGAAGTTCATTGCATGGAACACTCGCCACAATTCTCGCTTAATTCTGGCTCATACCCTATTACAAATAGGAGCGCTCGGTAATATTTCCTCTTTTTTGTTATCCAGCATGTAAACAGGTCAGCAAACCTTGCGGCGCATCTTTGTGCGGACCGTTCTTGCTGCACTTTGAATGTGGCCGAGAGCTGGCTTGATGAAACACCTCGCTTCCTACTTCTTTTTTTGCGGGGTACCTCGCTTCCTAGTGACCATTGTCTTGGCTGATCATCCTAAGAATGCTTATATATGAATAAAGCTCTCTCATTTACCTGCAAAAAAGATTAAGCCATATTAACTAGAAAGGAGGGAGTATGGACTAGCACTACTTGTTGGTGTGTCCCGTCAACTCGCAGAACGAGGAGAAGCTTGCAGGACAAGGTGAAGCTCGCTTACGCCGTTTGACTAATGCAACGTACCCTCGCCCAGGCGGTGGACATGCATCAGTTCATTCGGTGTCAGATTGCCAGAGGCATACACTGTACTACCCAACATGCGGAGTACCATCATTGTTCGACTTCATGAAGAGGCGAAGAGCCAAGCACAAGGTTTAGTAGTACGAGTAGTACTACTACTAGAACCGCATGGTGGAGCCTCTGCACTCTTATTTTTCTTAATATTTGATAAAGTACACATTTATTCCGGAGAAGGGCGGAAAACGGCAGCCCAACATGTAATGATGATATCGATCAACCATGCTCGAATATATCTTGGCCTCTGTGCGAGCCCGTCTGTGTGTTCTCGCTCCTCGTCTCTCTCAAGGAGCGGCGGGTTGGCCATTTTGC
Source organism: Triticum dicoccoides (assembly GCF_002162155.2). Classification (NCBI taxonomy): domain Eukaryota; kingdom Viridiplantae; phylum Streptophyta; class Magnoliopsida; order Poales; family Poaceae; genus Triticum; species Triticum dicoccoides. The sequence continues at coordinate 306,373,553 of NC_041386.1, forward strand.
CGTCAATTGAGATTGGTTTGCTCACACTCCGGTCCCACATGTCAGTGATATGCCAAGAGGAGGTGCGTTGACCGACTGGCCATACGCGTAATTGGTTTTGCACCTTCATACTACTCCTCCCTCCGTCACAGTTTACAGGGCGCGCTTCATTATGATGCATTTCTCTTAATGCATTTCCACCACCGGAGAGACTTTAGATGTGTTTGGTTTAATGCTTAATTAATTAGGGCGTGGTAACCATAATTTTCTCTCGATGTAGTACTACCGAGTGGAGTAAGTGCATGCATGTGTCTACCTGGGGTGGAAGCACCGCATGCATGTGTGTACGCATTATTTCCTCTAGTAATAGACGCCATGCTATAACTACCAATGCTATTTTTCAGGCCGATCGCTAGTCACCTTGGTCCTAGAGATTTTCTCTTTTTCTGAAGCGCGCTCTATAAACAGTAACGGATGGAGTAGTATGAGCGGATTCAAAGAAGAGCGTATTGATGGTTGCTTCTTCCGAGCAACTTACAGTGGAAAAGGTGGGGCTTATGATTTGAATGCTCATTACTCACTATTAATGTGGCGCAACGACCAGTCTGAGTCTCCCATGCGGCTATGCACTACCCCCTTGGTTCTTAAATATACTCCAGAGTATTTGTCTTTCTAGAGATTTCAATTTGTGACTACTCAAATATTTTTCTTTTTAGAGATTCAAATGGACTACTACATACAGAAGTATATAGACATATTTTAGAGTGTAGATTCACTCATTTTGCTCCGTATGTAGTCACTTGTTGAAATCTCTAGAAAGATAAATATTTAGGAACGGAGGGAGTACACATACGAAGCAAAATGAGTGACTCCACACTCTAAAATATGCCCAGTTGAAATTTGTAAAAAGACAAATGTTTAGGAACGAAGGAGTATAATTTTGTGCATGGCATGTGGACCCGGATGCCGAAGAGGCTTCTCGCAATGCTATCAAGCTTCCAGCATTTGTTTACATAATTGACGTACTATACAAATAATTTTCCAGCAACATGAAATTGTACTATGGTGTGAGCTTTAACCTTTTGTTTCGTGTGACTTGCCATCGATGCTCTTTCAGTAACAATAAAAAACTAACTTCCTTGCAAATCAGAGCTAATATTTAGATCACAACTGGAGACAAAGTTGTGAGAAGGTGTTAAATTAAAATTGATCCATGCTTTCATTAGCAGTAACGTCCCCCCAACTCTGTCTAAATCAACAAGGCATGTTGGGAAAAAAGTAGCTGTCTGGAGCATGCAACATTCCGATCATTTTGTGCAATTCCACTAAAATAGAGCTGAGCGTCCCTGTTCCAAAGATATTAAGTGTGATTACGATAATAGAGGACTGCTCATAAAACAATAAACACACAAATAGAAGCCAGTCACCTTTGCAGTCTCTCATAACACTAACTAGTTGGAGAAGATTAGGCTCGGAGTTGGATGAGGAGGATAGAGCAAAACCAATCTCTCTTTGTGCAGTTGCAATGAAATGTAGAGACGTTGCCCGTGTGACATTTTGGCAGAACTGCACAAAACACTCTTACGAAAAAAGTGATTTGTGTAGTTCACCAAAAGGTCGCAATAGCAGCGACGTGAAATGGATAGCCCTGTTTGCAAAAAAGAGGTAGAAAGGAAACAATTACTGGCCAATAACAGTTGATGACACATGCGACGACAAAAAAGAAGCATATTCCTTGTCCTAAGGGAAGATAACAACATGGTTGTGTTTGTCTAAAACAGTGTGAGGACGAGATTGCAATATGGAAAGTACGCCGGACGTGCTACGTTTTGGGAAAAGAACTATAGAAGATCCACATGCAGCGACGTGGGAAGACGGGTAGTGGAGCAAGGCCGGAGGGATACCTGGAGGTCGTCGGGATGTAACTAGGTGAGCGGCGGCGGGTGGAATCTGCCCATACTGTGGTAGTGAGCAGGTGGCGTAGGCCCTACCACGCCGGAGCTTGGTCAGAGAGAACGGCGTGTACCGCAGATCGGGACGTGCTGCCTCGGCGCCGTCGAATGGAGAAATGATGCACATCCTCTCTTTCCGCCGGCGGATGGGATGCGGCCGGATCAGTGACCAACAATGACAGAGAGAGAGAGGCCACCACAGCCTTGTGTGAGATACTCTGAAGAGAGACAAACCAGGCAGGTAGACTCCATTGTGAGATACTCTAAAGAGAGTCAAACCACATGTGGTACACGACCTCCGTAGGTAAACAACCGCTACACGTCTTCAAATTAGCACGTGGGCTGCCATTTCATACAGAAATGAGCTCCACCATGTACCCGCGCGGGTGTGGCTGGGCACGAAGCGTGAGTACGTGCACGGTGCACCTATTCTCTTCTTGTATACGTACACCACCTATGTGGGTTGTGTGAGAGAGATCCAAACATAGAGAGATATAGTGTGTGGGTTCGTGAGAGTTTTTTTGGGGGTGGGGGTCAATAAAAAAATGTAACATATGCAATGTGTGTGAAATAGAGTCCTAGATACATCATATATATAGAGGGGGCGATCCACGAGAAGAGAGTGGAGGTATCATCGACTTCAGGTGTCCATAGAATCGAAGAGAGGGATGATGTGTGTGTGTGCACGCGCGATCGATAAGGAGTGCCATTGAATTTATGTGTGCCCATGTCAAAGATATAGAGTGGCTGGCCTACTAGAACGTGAGAGGGGACATGTGTAGTTTGTCTCTGTGGCATGGATACCTACCTACAGCGCTCGTCTATCGGTGTGTGGTGGGGGGGGGAGGGAGGTCTAATTAACTATAGAGGTATAATGGCCGGTATATGTGTGGAGGAGGAGAGAGGCCTACCTCATGTATTAAGGGAGATCGATCTACCTCATGTATTAAGGGAGATCGATCGACATCCATGCATATGTGTAGGAGAGGAATAAGGTTGGGAGAGAGATAGAGCTATAGTGTTGGAGGGGGTGGTAGTTTAGTTGCTTCTAACAAATGGTGGGATAGGCTTGCTAGACAACCGGAGGGCACGCCTGCAATATCAATAAGAGAGGGGATGGCTGCCTGTCTGTGCACGTGCGTGTGAGAGACGGGTCAGGAGGCATGCACGAATGATGAGCGGGGGGGAGGCGATATGGTTGTGGTAAGCAGACATAACTACATAGGAAGATCAATCGTCCTTTGTCAAAGAAAGGGGAGACATAACTTGTGAGGTACGTCGATTGATGGGGGGGAATAGTTAAAGTCGACCTAGGTATATGTTGGGAGATCGATCGGTATACATGCATGTGTGTGTTAGAAGCAAATGAGGCACGGGGAGAAGGATAGAGAGAGAGGGATGCATCTAGGAGGTGGTGCGAGAGTCATAATATATCGAGGGGGGAGAAGTGTGTGAGTACGAGATCAATGAAAAGAGTGGTGGGAGTGAGGCATGGGCGGTGATGAGAGAAGAGGGCAAGCTTGTGGTTTGTGCTAGGAACACCTGGCTAGAGAGGCATATCGATCGATGTGTGCCGTAAAGAAGGAGCTAGGGGGCCTACACACACCGTGGGTGAACAACCTAAAGTGAAAAGACGAATTTGCGTGATGGAGCTAGAGAATGCTGAGGGAGGGTGAGAGGGATGCGGGTGTATGCATGCACGAGAGAAAGTTAGCACTAGCTAGCTACAAAGATAAGAGGATTGTGTGGGTGTAAAAGACGAATAGAGGATCATACTTTATTATAAAAAGCGAATTCGGATATTTGAAGAATTTATCATAGTGTTTTAAACCGACGCATGTGTTGTGATGGCCTGGCTTATTAGGGATGATAGACTACTCATATCAATAAGTAATTCCTTCTTTTCCGGGAGCTCATTCGGACAGAACTCCAAAGTTAAGCATGCTCAGCTTGGAGTAGTGTCAGGATGGGTGACCGACCGGGAAGTTGCTCCCGGGTGCGCACGAGTGAGGACAAAGTGCGCAGAAAACACTAGTATTGATCTGTGGGGCCAGTCTAGATCCCGCCAGGAGTAACGACCACCGGCGGGTGTGTCCTGGGCATTACAAGTTGGTATCAGAGCCAACCCTCACGGTTACACGGATGTTTGCGGACAGGTGCGCGGTCATGTTGTTCATGACATTTGTGACCCGTCGTGGCACATGACATGGTACATGTACCGGACTAGATGCACAGATGTATGTGCTAAGAGGGAACGTTCCTGTGGCCCGATGAGGACGTTGGTTCCTCTGAGTGGGGGTGTATGTGATGGCCTGGCTTATTAGGGATGATAGACTACTCATATAAATAAGGAATTCCTTCTTTTCCGGGAGCCCATTCGGACAGAACTCCAAAGTTAAGCATGGTCAGCTTGGACTAGTGTCAGGATGGGTGACCGACCGGGAAGTTGCTCCTGGGTGCGCACGAGTGAGGACAAAGTGCGTAGAAAGGACTAGTATTGATCTGTGGGGCCAGTCTAGATCTGTGGGGCGTTACATGTGTGAATATATATAATGGTGATACACATGGTGTGGTTATGAACATGTTATACTACATATAATATATTTTATCTCTACTCTTATAAAAATGGAGTTGTTGATGATGGTGCCATCCTGTAATATAGGCCGTCCGATTTATATCTGACAGATAGGAAGGAAACTATGGCAATTTTGAAAAAGGATACCCACACCCTCTACATATTTGCAAATTAGGCCTCCCCTTGATCATGTTGATGTTCTGTGAAACACATGGGCATCTTGCTAGTACTACGTATAACATATAGAACATTGATCATAATTTGCGCTAATGTGTGGCTTTTGCAGCTCAGGTCTAAATACTTGTCATAATGTAGGGGGCGGGGCACTATACTATGTGTGATAAACACAGTGTACACGTATGGAACATGGTTTAGATTATGAATATATAGTTAGTACATCAAATGTACTATTATTTGGAATCAACATCAAGTGTATTCAAAAAATAGAATTCGAGTTCATGTAGTACACATAGTTCATATCTATCTCTATATAATCATGTGGTGTGTTACTAAGGTAATACACAAATGATGGTTGAAGTTGGCAACAATCATGATTATAGATTGTTATTGAAATAAAGAAACGAATTCAAATTCAGTTCGAATTGCAGCGCTAGTATAGACATTTGGACTGCACTAAAATGTTGGTATGAGTAGGTTACATGCATTATACAGCAAGCGAAAAAATTTAATTGGACATAACATGGATTCATACTACCGAATAGCATTTAATTGCACTAAATTGTTGGTATGAGTAGCCTTAAATAGCATTTTTATAGTAAAACGGGGCAAGACTCTCTCTTTGTGTGGTGTGAATAGTTTTATTTTTTTCGTTCTCCTTTTGGTTGACGGAAGTGCGAATTGATTTGGTACGTACAAGTACAATATTACACGTTAGGCTTGTCCCTGAAATTCAACCCACGCCTTGTTATATCCCGAAAATTCAGATATCGTGCTCCCAAAAATGGCGCCTTCAGAACCCGCGCCTTGCTATCCTGAAAATACAACACGCGAGAAAACTCCCTTCAGCTGCCAAATCCCGACACGCGAAATCCCCCTTCTAACCCTGAGCCGAAAGGGCCGCTAGCTCAAATCGGTGCGGGGTACTTTTGTAACACACCCTACATTTTGGAAAAGCGCGTCCCTACGTCATGGTTCACCCCCTCCCATCGCCTCCTTTTTGCCATTTGAAATCCCAGGCCGCCATAACCTCTTCGCTCCAGCCGCGAAACCCCACCCTCCTCCGTCCGCCACCTCACCACTACCCAGCCGGAGCCTCTTCCCCGACGACATCATCCACCGCAACAGCTCGATGTCCGTCGTCCATCTCCCTGGATGAGGATCCGTCGTCCATCTTATCGTCCTGCCGGTTCAGACGCCCCGTCCTCCACCTCCAAGGAGCTGCTCGGACGATCGCCTCGTCTATCGCGGCTGCTCCATCCCCACAGCGCCGCCTTAACCTGCTCCACCGGAACCGCAACATCCTCACCGACTCCTCGGACGAAGCTGAGGCCTACTCGGCGCCACCAAAGAGGTTGTACACTCATTGCATCACACCTTCTCCTTAGCTCGACCTCCCGGCACCGACGGTGCTCCATCTCGCGCCCCCTTGGAGCGGCTACCTTGAAGCTGGCGCCGCGGGCGGCATCTCCATGGCGGCTCTTCCCCAGTGCGAGGCCCCTTCGGCGGCGACCATACCAGCCGGATCTGCTGCTGCTGCTCCGGCTCTCGCTCGCTCGCTTGCGCTGCTGCTGCTGCTCCGGCTCTCGCTCGATCGCTCGCTCGCCCAGCTGCTGTTGCTCCGGCTCTCGCTCGCTCACTCATGCTGCTGCTGCTACTGCTCTCCCCCTTGCTCGTGCTGCTGCTCTGCTCCGATTTAGCTACACTTCAGTCGACTGAATCAACTTTTGGCTCAGTCGATTTTCAGGGGGTGGGGGGCTCGCCGGAGATAAGAAAGAACCACCCACAGCGGGGACGGGGGCTCGCCGGGGAGGTACCCCACTATCTATCTTAGGATTCAGGGTGGGGGCGGGGGCCTATAGAGCTGGCCGAGGCGGCGGCAGACTGGTGGTGGGGAGTTGTTTCGGGGCGGCAAGGCAGCACTGGGGCCGGCGGTTCGGCCGGTGGTTGCTGGTGGCTCAGGGGGGTGCAGGTTGAAGATGAATTGCACGCTCTCCCTAAACTACATGTCAAGTGCCTCTCTGCTACGATTGCGTTCAGTTTCGACAGTAACATTTAGATTCCACAGTAAATTTCAGTTTCGACAGATAAGTTCATAGTCAAAAGTTTTTACCTCATCTGTTGTAGTCAGGTGGTTTTTGGTGATGTAAATTTTACATCTATTTTACATAATCTATTGGAGATGCTATTAGAATCCCATTTGAGATTGACGATGTATGTCTTGTGCTGCTTCAGCCTTGACGTCTTACGGCTCACCGGGGCTGCTCCAATGACAGAACGATCCATCACAACAGAGCAGTGCCCTGGACACCATCTACAGATTCCTTAGATCTTCCTCCACACCTCCGACAACCACCTCTATCTCAACTGCTTCAGTGACCAACCCAATGATGCTGAGGTCGACACAACTACAGCAAGGAGGTTGTGCACTTGTTGCATCACTTATTACCATACATTCATGTCGATCCATTAGGGCTATTTTGGTTCAACGAAAAAACATAGCAATAGGGAATTTTCCAATGGCACTCTACTATTCAATTATTCATGCATTTTGTTGAAAGGATTGAAGCAAAATATCCACCTGGACCTACTTTTCAAAATCATATGCATGAAAATAGGACCAAGTGCATTAGTGGTAGAATAACATTTTAACTGTACACGCTTTCATATGGTTTCACTTTATTTTTGCCATGTTTCTTTGCATTCCTCTGCTCTTCGAATTCCTATAAACCAAACACTCAAGTTGACAGAAATCATGTGTTTACAAATGCTCTGTTTACCATGTGCATTCCTATCCTATTCCGGAGTTTTTCCTATCCCTGCGTTTTTAGAATCATCCAAGCCAAATGAGCCCTTACAGAATTACTTCAGTTACAAGTAGGTGTCGAATTGAACATTGTGTGGTTTGTCCTACTCCTGCTACGACGTCGTCCACCTCAACTGAGCTGCTCCATTGACACAAACATCCACAAACCGTACATCACGACTCCTGACCGTCTTTCGCCGCCTCAGATCTCCTTCCCTGCCGCCGGCACCCACCACAACGGTATCACCATCATCGACTCAGCAGATGAACCTGAGAAGTACACGAGTCCACAAGAGAGGTCGCACTCTTTTGTTTCTGCTTATGTTATGCATTGCTTAAAATTACCTGCTACTTTATCGTCCTTTTCACCTCTTGGACTCCAAGTCAGGTCCAAATTAATGTTCAAACTTGAGTTCTAAATTAGTTGTGGGGCACATATCGAGGAAGGAATGAATAGTATCTCTGTCTAATATCTGGTTCACCTAGGGTATGCCTATGTTGTTCATCTTGGGTGGGAAATAAATAGTAAAGCAATCATCATCTGTCTTTTTATTAAATTAAAGCAATCATCAGCCTGCTATCGTTATTTTTGGATCCATCCACTGGTTGTTACCATCACTCTAAATTTCTTCGTATGCATAATCTCACCATATTTTTTCGTATGCATGTCAGATATTGTACACAATCATGCTAAACATGTAGAGAAAAAGAGAAGAGTTTTGTGCGGCAATACAATGTCACGCATACATCGCTCCATGGTGGGTTCGATGGCAAACCCTCCCCACCCCTCTCCTGTTGTAATCCATAGGAAGATTTCTGTTCTGAGGCGGATTCGGATGCCGCTGACCACTCCTATTTACCCCCAAGGTGTTTGCTCTACCTTGGCATGATGATGTTAGTCATATCATGCATATGTTGCCTTGCAGTGCCTACTTTTGATATCATATATGTCATCTGCTTAGTTTAGACATGTTCTGTAATGCCACCTATTTAGTTTCTATATCATATATGGGAATTGTGCAGTCTCATGTCTTTTAGCCAGCCATAATATACGTGAAATGTGCAATGCCATCCTATTTAATCAGGCATCATATATTTGAATGATATCTTTCCCATGCTTTTCTTCATTACATTTCCATTTGTCGACAACGTTTGTACATTAAACTACTCTTCCTGTGAATCAGCTATTTGGGTGGGAGATTGAAAAATCTGTTGTGAAAACAAGGCCTTCAGCGCAGACAGTGCTACCTGTCGAAGTAGATCTCTTGTTGGGTCCTGATAGCTCCTCAGAGATGGATTCAGAGACAGATGACCAGTCCTATTCCCCCACTGAGGTGTATGCTCTAACCTGGCACAGTTATACTGCTCATATCATGCATATGGTGTCTTGCATTGCATAGATTAGACATCATATACACAATATTCAACACCATGTTCTTAGTTCAGACATCATATCTAATGCCCTCTGTTTAGCATATAAATCGCATATGTGAATTAAATGATGCGATCCTGATTACTTAGATAACATGTAGGTGAATTATGTCATGCGATCCTGTTTAGTTATTCATCATATCTTTGAATTATGTTATGCTATGCTATCCAATTTAGATAGACATCCTATATGTGAAATTATGTCATGCTATCCGTTTTAGTTAAACAATATACATGTCAACTATTTCGCGCCCTCTTTTTTCCACACTATATATTGCATCTGTCTCTCATACAATGTATGTACATTCAACTATGTTTCCTGTTTATCGGCCATTTGAATTGGAGCGGGTGATGCCGGCATCTAGCAGACTAAAAACATGGTCTTCAAATAAAATAGTGCTACTTCTTTGTGGAGATAGCACCCCGGTTGTACATACACGAGAACCAGCCCTACCACACATAACTCAAACTGTCATAGATTGTACCCCTGCTGCGATGGGCAAAGAACTAGCTTCACCAAATCTAACCCCAACCCCAGTAGATAGTAACCCAGTTCCTGTTGACACAACACCATCTCCACCACAGAGCTCCCACACAAGAGCAGTTAGTAAGGCAGCTCTAGTGCCCAAAGGGCCAGTACTACCACGACGAACCCCAACTCCACCAGTTAGTATGCCTATTTCTGTGGAGGAAGCACAACCAGCTAGTCGTAGTTTAGCATCTATCGCATTTGATGTTGTTAAATCGCATGTGTGTATCTTCCCATCTTGGCAATATTATATTGAGGATGAAGTAAAATGCCAGTTGCAGGTGTTTGTCCAGAAGTCATGTGTAAGTAATGTTATTCATGGCAATTACTTTGCTTTGTCCCATACATCCTACCTCCATGATGGTTATAATACAACAAATTTTCCAATTTTTCTCTATAGAGAAGGACCGATTTGGAAACTCAGGATGAGGTAACCTGTGCTAATACCTCTGCTATCTTCAAGAATTCTTGGTGGCAGTATCGGAATTACCTGAAGAAAACATACTTCACCAGCAAAGAAACTCATCAATTTCCCTTACGTTCTCCTGCGACACATTTACTAGACGATGACTGGGAACAGCTTGTTTTGTACTGGTCTTGAACCAAGAATGTCGTAAGGTCTATGAGCTCATTTTCTATTTTTAAGTACTATATTCTTGCGTCTTACTCTACTATGTTCATGTAGAACAAGTGCCTAAACCTGAAGAACAACTGTTCTAATTTAAGATTCCATTGCTATCATAGTTCAAAAAAGAGCTAGGCATTAATTGTGCGTTTCGCCATCGCCTTGCGCTTTACTGACCAAAGCGCATGCTTATGCGCAGTTATGCACACATTAAGCGTAGTTATGCGCAATACGTTTCGCCAAAGCCTAGAGCCTAGGTGTGCTTATGTGCTCACTTAGGCGTGCATTTTTTAACTATGATTGCTATCGTGCATACTGTTCGCTCTTGTATCATTGTATTTACCCATACAAACTTATTTTTAAATTGAAGGATCCAATCAAAACTTCAATGGCATAGTAGGTATGTTCACGCATGTTTCTTTAACAGGCTTGCTCTTATCAATAGCTCTATTGATTTCAATTTCAATTGTGTATACACTTTACTTCTCATATCATGCACATTACTAGCATCACAGCAGAGCTAATAGTGTTGTTGTACATGTAGACCCGTGGTACCCATCTGAAATCTTGTTGTGCCATGTAGTTTCCCACGCTTTCTATTCTTTCACTACTGCTTTGTCTTGAACTGATATGATTTGAACCGTGTCTCTATTTTGATTTGGCAAGACAATGCAGTGACCATAGGACATAGATATATGTTTGTTTGATGCTTTTATTATGTACTAGTACCTAGCAATAGAAGACTTGCTAGTTTAATCATGTCCACCTTACTAATGAACTGGTTCACCGAAATGAGTTCCATATACTAGTACATGCTAAACTGTTATGTGTCTGCTTGTTTCTTCTTTATAATGCTGACAGAATATTGGGGAAGAGTGCCTTATTAAGAAATGGTAAAGGAAGTAATGCAGATAAGGTTCAGGATAGTGACACATCCTTGTTGGTCTCCAACAAAGTTGATAAAACAGCTAAGGAAGACTATCTCGAAGACAGTGAGACAACCCCAAAGTCCTGTCTTGGTTTAGTGTTGGAGTTACTGGCCACTACCGCTTGCACAAGCTATTCAAACTCACTGGCTGAATCAGTTTGGTTTCTTGAGTCTCAACTACAAGTTGAAAGACATCGATCAGCTGTGCTGCCACAAGAAGCGGAAGGACTGCGGAAGTCCCTGGAGCATTCAGATGCATACTTTCTGGTGCAACAACAAGCGTTGGAGGATTTTAGCGCCAAACAGGACAAATCTAATAAGCTTGCTAAGCTTATTGCCAACATGGTGGATACCACGTTTCTTGAGCTCTTCTGAAGTTGTTTCAGCTATGCTCTTGTTTTGCTGCCGCATTTATTTGCACTGTTGGCCAATTTTGACGGCCAGTGTATGTAATATGCTGCTTTGTTCCCTATATTTGCACTGGTGGCGAACTTTGATGCCCAGTGGATGTAATATGTGTAATAGCGGTAATAGGCTAGCGTTAATTGCTTGCTTATTTATTTCCTTATTTTCTTATTTAGTTGTTTGCTTGTAGTCACTTCAGTTCTTTTTCTGTGTTTGTCTAGTGGCCACAATAACCTATTTTTGGAAACTAGGCCAAAATAATCATGGCAACACACGCACTGTTGTAACCATGGGCCTCCTACGGGCCGTATGATCCATGGGCCTTCTACGGGCCATAGGATCCATTGGCCTTCTATACAGGCCGTAGGATCCATGGGCCTTCTACGGGCCGTACGATCCATGGGCCTTTTACGGGCCATAGGATCCATGGGCCTTCTAAGGGGCGTATCGTCATTTCGCCAATCATGGGCCGTACTATTCATGGACAATAACAGGTCATTTATTCGCTGTATTTGATAACTCTATGAAAATAGTCCAACGGGTTTTTTTTGACATGAAAACGGCCCAATGTATTAACGGGCCACAAACGGGCCGACTATAACCACGGGCTCAATTTGGCCCACAAGCAGAAAATGACAGTAACGGGCCGTAAGTAACCTAATGCTGGAAATGAGCCCAAGAATAAATGGGCCCTGAGAAGGCCGAAAGATATCATGGGCTGGAAACGGCCCAACGGAATAATGGGTCGTTAATGGGTATAAAGTGATACACTGTCCATTACGGGCCAGTTTTACCATAGGCCATTAAGGGGCCGAGGGTTACTAAGGGCCTCTATTGGGCCATGCCACGTGTCGGCGTATCATAGGTGCTTTGGGTCCAATGAGTGGATGACATCTGTCCCAACAGTGAGCCGACACGTGTTTCCTCCAGCCAATGGTGATTTTACACGTGGAAAATCCCCATTGGTCGGGGCTGTTAATGGGTTATCGGATCCAAAACCGGACCCAATAGCTTAACAATGTTCCCTTATGGTGGATTCCACGTGTCGGTCACCCTTGACGAAAGCACTTCTGTGACGCGCGATTTATCGTCATGGAAGTGGACACTTCCATGATGATAATTTTGGTAATGTCATGGAACACTTCTACGACAGCACAGGTATGACTATCTTGATTTTATCATAAATTTGTCATGGATGTACATGCATGACAGAAAACGTGACCTACTGTGACAAACACGTATCATCACGGAAGTGTATTTTTTTGTAGTGTGTATCGCTTGCATCTATCAGAATCAGCTCCACTCTTTTCATCAGTCACTTCATGATTATCATCTGCCTGTCTGGTACTTTGTTGCCATTAACGTCGTACGCCCTTGCAAACCCACCCGCGACCGCCTCATGATAAAGGACTAGCACGTCGTGTGTGCTCAGGTCCATCCCTGCAGCGTTGCTAAACCCAAGAGGCTGAGCTCTGGCTCACGGTCCAGCTCCCGTGCTAGAGCTTGGTGCTTTGTTCTCGCATGAGCTAATCGCGGGCAGATGAGATAGGGTGCGCGACCCGGTGTCTTGTCACCACGGGAGCCGCGCGCTGGTTGATTTTCTTTAGGACTTACGCATGAGAAGACTGGGCACAGCTTCTGTGCTCGGGTCCGCCCCTGCAGCGTTGACAAACCCAACGATTGAGATCTGTCTAACGGATCGTCCCCATTCATGTCACCTCCTGGGGTTGTTGGTGTTTGGCCTTCTCATGTGATAACCTTAGGAGATTCATTCGGCGCAGGTCGCCTAACCATCTCGCAGGATCGTCGCAAGAATTCTGAATCAAATTGAGGCGCAACCTTCCTTGAGGTAGGGCCTCGTGAGTCCCGCGCTGGCTCACGAGTGCCCAGACACACCTCCTCTAGCCCTGTCGTGCAAGCCATGTGTCAGGGAAGGGTTGTACCTACCCCGAGGGCTCCACTCAGTGGGAGCCCCCACCCATGCACCAGTGGAAGCACCATGCTCCGCGGTGGGAAGTCGACACAGTCGAGGAGCGGCTATGCCCGTGCAAGTGCGGAAGCGCCATGCTCCGCGCTGGTGATAAACAACTGAGGGCGGCCCCATGGCCGCACCAACCTCAGGGAGATGCCAGGCTCGGTGTTCAGTCTCGCCGCAATGCTTCCCTTCGGGAGAGTCGCGCGAGGGGGCCGGGCACGGGGGTTACGCTGAGGTCAAGCGTGGCGTACGCCACCCTGCCAGGTCCCTCAAACCTGTTCTTCGCGTGCCCCTCCTGAGCGGAACCTCGCCGAGGGAATGTATGGAGGTCTGTTCGCACATCAAGGGGGACACCTCAGCATCGCGACTCAGGAGCCTAACTGGTCATGTAGCCCCTTACCCCTTGGTCTCGTCCTTGTAATCCGGATGACCCAACGGCGGCTGAGGTATGCGCGGGCCCGGGCCCTACCGACACAGAACGCCGAGGCCTACTCTCGCGTCTCCTTCCGGAGGGTTGTTTGTACATCAAGGGGGACTCCTGAGCATCATGACTCAGGAGCCTAACTGGTCACGTAGCCCCTCACCCCTTTGTCTCGTCCTGGCGATCCAGACAACCCAATGGTGGCTGAGGTATGTGCAGGGCTGGGCCTTGCCGATGTAGAACATTAAAGAAAACGGGAAGGAAAATGCAAAATCCTATCAAATTATTACAAAATATATTGTCTCTTAAAGGTGCAAAGTATATAAGTTCTCACGCCTCCACAAGGCATGATACATGTTGCAGGAGATAAAATGGAGGGGAGCGCCACCATCGAGCTTCTTCTTCAGCCTTGGGAGTTGCCATCGCCCGTGAGGAGTGCCCCATCATTGACAACGTCGCCATCGCCCGTGCCGTCAGCCATGGCCATGGAGTCGACGATGAAGAACTTCCACAGCAGGGCCTCCACCTGGTCCTTCACGACTTCGGCAGCGGCGGTGTAGTACTCTGGGTCCACAGGCTCAAGCATGGCTCCAAAGTCGAAGCTGGGGTCGCGAAGATGGAGGTAGCTGAAGACGCGCGTCACAACCGAGGTGGAGAGCGTGCGGGCTTCTCCTTCCACCATGGGGCCGACCCCAACAACAACGCACTTGAGCGCCGTGGCAAGCTGGGGAGCAGCTCGGTGGGGCCTTCCTCAGTAGTCAACAGCGGCTCCTTCAACCCCCTCCCGTAGAGATCCCGCAGTGCCTTGCGGGACCTCTGTTGAAGAGAGTCAAAGGCAGCACGCCCCTGGGCAAGAAATTTGGCCTTGGCCTCCAGCTGGGCCTTCTCCGCCTCCACCTCCTCCTTCAACTTCCCCAGGCGGCCGCGCTCCGTGGCCTGCTTCTGCGCCTCTTGCTCCAGCTCGGTGTTAGTCGGCAACCGCAGCTTCCCGGGCCTTCGGCCTGATGTAGGGTGGAACCTTAGATGGCTGATCTTTCACGAAAGAGCGGATCCCAATGAGGAACACGAAGAACACAAGGGGAAACACGAGGGAAAACATGAGAGAATCATTCCAACCAACAAGAACAATCACACATATGCTTGATCCTCGAACACAAAGGAGATACAAGATCCATAGTCAACTAGGGACGATACAAGTAGCACGATCTTCTCCGTGAGGAGGTCTTGAGGTTCTTCCCGTGAAGGGATCTTGAATCCGCTTGGGGGATCTTCTGCGAGGAGGTGCGTTCTCCGAGGAGAAGGTAACCAAGTGGATGGGCAAAGCTCTCACACAAGTATGAGCTAATCATTTGCTAACCCTAACTAGGATGAGGAGGAGGTCTATTTATAGTCTTAGTGCAAATGGGGGGTATTGTGAAGGGGTACAAGGTCCTCAGCCCGCAACTGGACACAGCCAGGGGTCGGACGTCCGGTGGGTCGGATGTTCAAAGGCTCGAGACTGTCCGGACGTCCGTTAATCTTCGGACTTCTATAGATTACGCTCGGTCGTTGTGGCATCGGATGTCTGTAGGGGCCCGGTTGTCCGGTCGTCGGTCGTCCGATCTTCCTCGGACGTCTGTTGGTTTCGTTCGATTGCAGGAGCGCAGGTCGTCCGGAGATGGCCGGCCGTCTAGAGCCTGGGAGGTGTCGGACGTCCAGACTTGGTCGGACGTTCGGCCGTTGTAGCTTTCTTTGGCCTGATTTCCTTGGGCTTGACGCTTGGTGTCCTCGCCGTCTTGTCCGATGGATGTAGCCGCTCCATCGCTCTCCTCCAAGTACCTGATCACACATAGTGTTTCCGCTTGAGGTAGCAGCCATTTCTCATGCATAGAAAGTGGTAGTTCGGAAAGGAGTGAGTTCACCTTACCTTCGATAGCCTTTGCTCGTGCTCTTGTCATTGGTCCAAATGGTGTCGTGGGAGACGTAGGTAGGTCCATGGGGATGACCTTGGGATGCTCCACATCATCTCCCCTCCCTTGTGAAAGATCCAACCTCGGATGGAATTCTTCATCACCATGGTAGGGCGAGAGATCCTTGATGTTGAAGACGTCACTCACGTTGTACTTGTCGCGCGGGAGGTCGATCTTGTAAGAATTGTTGTTGTAGCGTGCAAGCACCTTGAAGGGCCCATCTGCTCATGGACTTGTGTTCGTTGAAGGTGTAGCCACATAAGATCTCCGATGTTGAATATCATGGGTTGCTTGTTGACGTTGAGCTTGGTTGCAAGTCATTGTACTTGGCGCTCGATGGTGTACCTTGTGTCTTCATGTATCTTCTTGAGATAGTTCACTCGGGCACTCGCGTCCATATTGAAGCGCTCTTGTAGTGGTAGAGGAATAATGTCAAATGGGGACAACGGGTTGAATCCAGAGACGACCTCATAGGTGGACTTGTCGGTAGTCGAGTGTCTTGCTCGGTTGTAGGCGTACTCAGCGATAGGTAGACACTCCTCCCAGTCCTTGATGTTCTTCTTGATGAGCACGTGAAGTAGAGCGGAGAGTGTGTGGTTAGTGACCTCCGTTTGGCCGTCGGTTTGTGGATAGTAAGCCGTGGAGAAGAGTAGCTTGATTCCGAGCTTGGGGCATAGTGTCTTCCAAAAGTAACTCAAGAACTTGACGTCGTGGTCCAAGACAATCGTCTTTGGCACTCCATGTAGGCGTAGGATTCCCCTACAAAAGAGATTGGCAGCATGTGAAGCATTGTCTATCTTGTTGCAAGGAATGAAATGAGCCATTTTGGAGAATCGGTCCACAACAACAAACACAGAATCCTTTCCATTTCTAGTTCTAGGCAAACGAAGCACAAAATCCATGCTAATATCTTCCCATGGTTGGTACGGTATTGGAAGAGGCATATAGAGACCATGGGATTGAGCTTTAGACTTAGCTTTGCGACATGTAGAGCATCGGTTGGTGAAGCAGTTGACATCGCGGAAGATCTTGGGCCAAAAATAGTTCTTGGAGAGCGTAGCAAAAGTCTTGCCGCGTCCAAAATGTCCCATTAGTCCTCCTCCATGAGATTCTTGCAAAAGCAACAAGCGAAGAGAAGACTCGGGGATGCATAGTTTGTCAGATCTCATAAGATAACCATCTTTGATGTAATAGCGTTTCCAGGATGTATGCGTCAAACATTTGGCATAAGGGGTAGCAAAAGTAGGATCATGCGTATACAAGTCTTTTATGTGCTCAAAGCCAATGACATCCAATTCAAATTGAGTAACAAGCATGCATATGCGGGAAAGAGCGTCCGCCACAACATTTTCGTTACCTTTAATTTACTTGATAATATAAGGAAATGACTCATTGAATTCACTCCATTTAGCATGACGCTTGCTCAACTTAGTTTGACCCTTAAGGTATTTAATTGTTTCATGGTTGGTATGGATGATAAATTCATGAGGGCGAAGATAATGTTCCCATTCATGGAAAATGCGGACTAAAGCATATAGCTCTTTGTCATAGATGGGGTAATTGAGTTGCGTGCCGGAAAGTTTCTCACTAAAGTAGGCTATGGGGCGCTTCTCTTGCGTTAACACACCTCCTATGCCATTACAACTAGCATCGCAATGAATCTCAAAGGGTTTGTCAAAGTTTGCTAATGCAAGCACGGGCGCATGAGTAAGCAATTTTTTAAGCTCATTGAATGCGGTGTCTTGGGATGGTCCCCAAACAAAGGGTGCATTCTTCTTACTCAACGCATGCAAAGGTCAAGCAATGGTGCTGAAGTCCTTCACAAATGTACGGTAGAAACCGGCTAAACCAAGGAAGCTACGCACTTGTTGCAAGTTGGTTGGTTGTGGCCAAGTTTTAATGGCATTAATCTTAGATTCATCAACATGAACACCCTTAGAAGATACTACAAAACCTTAGAAAACAAGCTTATCAACGCCAAAGAGGCATTTTTCATATTAGCATAGAGACGCTCTTTACGAAGAGTTTGTAGCACAGTGCGAGAAGATGGGCGACATGCTCTTTGAGAGATTTTCTAAACATAAGAATATCGTCGAAGTAAAAAACAACAAATTCACCAATGTAAGGGCGAAACACATAATTCATAAGATGCATGAAAGTACCAGGTGCTTCCGATAAACCCATAGGCATGACTAACCACTCATACAAACCAAACTTTGTTTTGAAAGAAGTCTTCGATTCATCACCCTCTTGTATGCAGATTTGATAGTAACCACTTTTAAGATGAATTTTGGAAAAAATAGTGGCACCGCTAAGTTCATCTAGCATATCATCAAGGCGTGGAATGGGTTACCTATAGCGAACGGTGATAGCATTGACAGGTCTACAATTGGAACACATGCGAAAGCTACCATCTCTTTTTGGCACAAGAATGACCGGTACGGCACAAGGACTCAAACTTTCGCGCACATGTCCATGGTCTATGAGATGTTTTACTTGCCTTTGTATTTCTTTGGTTTCTTCGGGGTTGACGTGATAGGGAGCTTTGTTCAGAAGTGGTTCTCGGGTGATGAGGACGATGCGGTGCTCGATGCCTCGTAGTGGGGGTAGTCCTAGAAGTAGCTCATCGGGGAAAACATCTTGGAATTCCTGCAAAATAGAAGATAACACTAGAGGTAGATCATGAGAGGTGTTAGCTTTTGGTGCCTCATCCTTGCACAAAAGGACTTAGTGCATGACATTAGATGGGTTCTCACACACTTCTCTTATCTCACGTTTGGTGGCAAATAGAACTAAGTTCTTCTTGTCACTTATCATGGAGGCACTCATTTTGGGATTGTGGCGCTCACTCTCTTTTTGGTGGTTCGCTCTCTCACTATTCTCTCCACGATGGGTGGCTTGCTTGTCAGCGATCACTTGGCTTGGAGACATAGGGCGAAGTACGTATTCCTTTCCTTTCATCTTTAATATGTAGTTATTCGTTTGGCCATTGTGCATGACACCTCTATCAAATTGCCATAGTCGTCCAAGAAGAAGGTGGCAAACGGTCATTGGAATGACATCACACTCCAAAGTGTTTTCATAAGCTCGGATTTCAAAGGAGACTCGCACTATATGCTCGACTTGGATTGTGCCGGAGTCGCTTAGCCATTGAACTTTGTAGGGATGTGGGTGCTTCGTCTTGGGCAATTGGAGCTTGGAGCAAAGTTCTTCACTTGCTAAGTTATGGTAACTCCCTCCATCGATGATGACCTTGACGGACCTTCCATTGATGCCGGCCTTGGTATGAAAGATATGGCATCTTTGGTCTTCTTCTTGTTGATGTTGAAGAGTCAAGACCTTGGAGGCAACGAGAGCGGGGCTTGAATCTTCATCACAAAATACTTTATCCTCTTGATCCTCGTTCACTTGCCGATGTATGGCCAGTTTCTCAAGTGCTTCCATTTCTCCTTCACTCATGGAGTCGTATGTACCATCATCGTTGAGGATCGTGGTGCGCTTGTTGGTACACTCAAAGGACTTGTGGCCTCGGCCTCCGCATGTGAAGCATTTGAAGGAACTTGTCTTGACAGTCTCATCGGTTGGGATAGATGATGATGAAGCTCTCGGCTTGAAGTTGCTTGTAGTAGGATGATGACTTGGAGTTGTCGAAGTTTTCTTGTAACTCGACTTGTCATTATTGCTTGTAGAAGGCTTAGTTGATGTAGAAGGTGTTGGAATCATTGAAGCTTGAGTGTTGGAGAAACCATAGGACTTGGATGAGAACTTGGCATTCTTGAAGTCATCTTGTAGTTGACATTCCGCTTTGGTAGCTTGATACACTAGCTCGATGAGGTTCGAGTATGGTAGGAAGTCGGCGATCTTCTGGATAGGATGATTGAGTCAATTAAAGAAACATGCCATAGTTTTCTCATCATCTTCCGTGACATTGGCTCGTATCATGACAATCTCCATTTCCTTGTACTATTCTTCAACGCTCTTTGTTCCTTGCTTGAGGAGTTGGAGTTTCTTGAAGAGGTCGCGGTTATAGTAGGTAGGCACGAAGCGTTCTCTCATGACATCCTTCATTTGCACCCAAGTAGTGATGGGTGGTTCACCTCTTGCCTCTCGAGGCTCAATGACTTGTTCCCACCATACCATCGCGATCTTCTTCTCTTCTTCATAGTTGTGCAAACGGAATATTTTGTCGACCTTCAATGCCCATGAAAGGCGCATCTCGGGATCATTGCTTCCACTGAACTTGGGCATGGTGGACTTTAATTTGCTGTAGCGTTGCTCTTCATTGTGTTGGGGTCGGGGATGATGACGTCCTTGACGAGGAGGATCGTCTCTCACAACTTGCTCTTGTCGTGGAGGATTTCTAATGTCTTCTTGCTCTTGTTGAACTTGAGGTTCTTGGCAAGGTTGTTGACGAGCTTGAGGAACTTGACGATGCAATCGAGCTTGATAGTTCCTCTCTTGAACTTCTTCGCGAAGCGCTTCTTCTTGTTCGCGCCTATGGCGGTTGCGCTGGGCAACGGCGTGATTCGTGTCGTGGAGTGCATGTTGAGCTTCAAGTGCTCTAGCTTCTCGCAATTGTTGTTCTTGGTGTTGTGCCTCGGCATCTTGTGCATCTTGGTGTAGGTGCGCTTGTTCTTCCTCTTATCGTTGGCGTTGTCATTGCCATTCTTGTTCTTTATCGAGAGTTGCTTGGTCTTGACGATGCCGATGTTCTTGCGCATGACCTTGCTCTTTATAGTCGTTGTCATGTAGAGGATTGCGGTTTGCGTGACGGTCTTGACGCGCGACACGACAAAGAGTGTTTGATGTCGGTGTACTTGAGACGGAGATCGTGTAGTCGGAGTGTCGACTTGAGCGGCTCTGTCTTGATGAGGACGAAGTGGAAGAAGAGTGATTGAGCAACAAAGCACGAATCTCGTCCATTCTTGCATCATTCTCTTTCTTGTGGTCATCGAGCTTGTTAACGAAATAGTCTCTTGGACATTGCTCGGAGAGTTGCCAGTCAGTGGCGAGGTTGTTGATGCGGTCACTCATTGCTTGTTGCTCTTGATGCAAGGCACGTTGTGAACCCAAGGGGTGGCTCTTTCTGACGTATGAAGACATGTCATCATCTTGATCGAGGAAGAGTGGGTTGGTAGAAGTACTTGGCCTATCCATCATTGCAAACAATTTTGTGACTGGTAGAAGGAGAAGAACAATACCAAATGTACCTTGACCGAAGTTGAAGATGGATCAATGATCACTCCAATGTGGAAGAAGGAAATAGCACAATTGGTGCCAATTCTTGTCGGTTTCTCACACCTACATAAGAAAAAGCTTATGGTGGGGCTCGGTTAGGATGGTGGCGCAAAATTTGATGCAATTGTTAGTGAACTTCAATAATGTTGGAAAAGATTCGCAAATTTGCAATGCAACAAGTAGACCAATAGCAAAATAGGGTACACAGAAACACACATGCACAAAGATAGATGGGGTCGTGCAACCAAGGATGAGCCAAAATGGGGAATCCACAAAAATGCTCTTGTTGCACAACACTAGAGAGACGCTAGCAGGATTGCACAATAGGCGGATACGAAGACTTGTGCACAACCTACTAAGCAAAAATGCAATGGTTTCTATCCCAAGTATGCTCTATGTTTGGTGTTCCGATGATATGATCCAAGATGATCTAGTATGACAATCTTAATGCAGTACTACGCTATGGTTCTTGCTTAAAAGCTTTTTGCTTATCTTTCCCTTTTGCTCAAAATCTTGTTTGGCTCTTTCTCTTTTGAGCTCTTTTCTCATGCAATGTTTCACGAACCAAGATAGCAATTGTGTATGCGATGAAAACTTTGTGACACAAGAGATGATACCAAGATATGCACCAATGATATGGTATGTATGCTATGGGAAATATGCTCACTAATGTGCACAAGTCACGTTGCCGACAATACTCAAAGGCTAGTCTCGATGGATAAGCTACGCAAAAAGTAAGGCTATGAGGTTGTCAATGCAATTTCAAGAATGATGTATCATGATACTAAAGATGAGGTTACCGTTCTTGCTTACAGTATCGTGTGAAAATGGTGGAGTGGTTGTTGTCGATGACGAATCTGTGGCGGAGATGAGCACTGGTGATGTTGATGACGAACCGTACCTAAATAGCTGAAACACAATACGACACGAAACCACAACTCAAATTCTCAAAGCACAATGTCGCAAAAATTGTGTCAGAGTGCGAAGCAAGTAAGCAATGGTGGTTGTGGGAAGTGGTTGAGGTATCGGAATGCGTATGCGGAAGTGGGGCAGTGGCTGAAATTTTCGGGGGTGAAAAATTCAGTTTCGTCGGGGTTTTACAGACGTTCGGGAGGGGGCCGGTCATCTGGTCATCAGACGTCCGTAAGTTGTCGGACGTTTGGTGCCTGTGCGATTTCAGGAATGGGATGAACTACAAGGGTTCGTCGTGGATGTGGCGAAAATGATCAAATCCAGGCGATTTCGTGGATGAAAAAGGTGGACACGAAGGGGGGAAGCTAGATCCACTCAACATAAAGAAAATCCATGAATCACATCCAACAAAATTTCATCGCGCCAACAAATCAAAAAAAATATTTGGGGCTATTTTGTGGGGAATTTTCGAATTTGAGAAGGAAAACAACAAAATCAAGCTAGAAAACACAACGGGGAGGCTCCGAAATCGTGATCAATGTGGCTCATGATACCAAGATGATGTAGGGTGGAACCCTAGATGTCCGATCTTTCATGAAAGTAGCGGATCCCAACGAGGAACATGAAGAACACGAGGGGAAACATGAGGGAAAACATGAGAGAATCACACCAACCAACAAGAACGATCACACATATGCTAGATCCTCGAACACAAAAGAGATACAAGATCCATAGTGAACTACGGACGATACAAGTAGCACGATCTTCTCAGTGAGGAGGTAATGAGGTTCTTCCCGTGAAGGGGACTTGAATCCTCTTGGGGGATCTTCTCTGAGGAGGCGCGATCTTCAAGGAGAAGGTAACCAAGTGGATGAGCAAAGCTCTCACGCAAATATGAGCTAATCCTTTGCTAACCCTAACTAGGATGAGGAGGAGGTATATTTAAAGTCTTAGTGAAAATGGGGGGCGAAGTGAATAGGTACAAGGGCCTCAGCCCACAACTGGACACAGCGAGGGGTCAGACGTCCGGAGGCTCGGGACGGTCCAGACGTCCTTTGATCTTCGGACTTCTGTTGATTACGCTCGGTCGCCATGGTGTCGGATGTCCATAGAGGCCCGGTCGTCCTGTCGCCGGTCGTCCAGTCTTCCTCGAATTTCCGTTGGTTCCGTTTGGTTGAAGGAGCGCCGGTCGTCCGGAGATGGTCGGTCGTCCGGAGCCTGGGATGTGTCGGACGTCCGGAGCTGGTCGGACGTCCGGCCGCCGTAGCTTTCTTTGGCCTGATTTCCTTGGGCTTGACACTTGGCGTCCTCGCCGTCTTGTCCGATGGATGTAGCTGCTCCATGGATCTCCTCCAAGTACCTGATCACACATTGTGTTTCCGCTTGAGGTAGTAGCCATGTCTCATGCATAGAAAGTGGTAGTTCGGAAAGGAGCGAGTTCACCTCATCTTCGATACCCATTGCTCGTGCTCTTATCATTGGTCCAAGTTGTGTGGTGGGAGACGTAGGTAGGTCCATGGGGATAACTATGGGATGCTCCGCATCACAGCCCCTCCTTCCGCGCCTCGTGCTGCCGAGCCTCGGCAGCCTGCCTGTCGCAGAAGGTCTTCAGCTCGACCTCCGCCACTCGGCAGCGCTCCTCGGCAGCCTCGGCATCCTTCACCGCCGCATCACGGGTGGCTGCGGCCAGGCCGGCAACCTGTTTGCCCTCCTCTGAGGCCACCACAGCCTGGCGCCAGGCAGCCCTGGCGGACGTGTCAGCCAGGAGCCATGCTGAGATCACCTCCAGGCGCCCCGACGCCAGGTGCCGGTCGGCGCCCTGAAGGTCGTCACAAAGCTGGTTCAATGCGGGAAGAGCCTCCTCCATAGCATCAGGCGTGGTAGAAGATCCATGGTTCAGCTGCGTGATGGACGAGGGAGGAAACGGCACTGGCGCTATGATTTGTGAAGTAGCAGCAGTAGAAATGGCCGGGGGCTCTGAGGTCTTCAGAACCTCTGTAGGAGAGGAAAGGACGGGCGCCTCCGGAGCCGGCCCGGCCACACAGACCGCCTCCTCCTTAGGATGGGTCTCTGAGCCTTGGGAGGACGACCCAACCACGGGAGCACGTGGGCCAGCCCAATCCTTCTGCGCTGGAGGTGGCACGGCCACGGCAAGATACTTGGCCTCGGTGGCCCTGGGCCCCTCCTTCTTCTTCTTCTTCACCGCGGGAGTTGGCCTGGTTGGAGAGGAGGCAAAAGTCAAGACACTACAATGAGAGCAGGAAGCAAAGACAAGATGGCGTGCTTACTGGGCTGCGGCGATGTAATCCCTCGCCCTCTTCAGAAGCGCGAGGCCTGCAGGCTTCGCGGGCGTAGGAGCTGACGTGCCCTCAGGGGCAGACGGGCGCACGATCGGCTCCGAAATGGCGGCGGATGGCGGCAGGGCGGAGGCGCCGCCTCAAGAGAGCAGCACTGACCTGCTCTTCTTTGGGACCCCCAGCTTCAGCTTCTTCGGAGGGGTGCCCCTGGATCTCGTGGTGACCCCGTCGGACCACCGGGACTCCCGGACCGGGTGCTTGCCAGTGTCGTCGTCGTTGGAAAGGATGTTGAGGTGGTCAGTCTGGTGCGTGGGGGCGGAGTCTCCCTCGCACCTTCCAGGGTCTCCTTCGAGTCCACCCCTTCCTCCTTGTCGGACTCACCGTAGGACACCGCCACCGGGGAGCCTGGGGGTCGGGAAGGCCCCAGAGGCTCAAGCCCGTGCTCATCGAAGATAGGCATGGCGTTAGCGATCTTCTCCCTGTCGGGACGGCGATACAGCGGAAGATGAATATCCGGGAGGCAACCCTAGTCCTTCCCGAGCGAGGTGTGCATGGCCTTGTTCAGCTCCTCATCGGGCAAGTTGTCCGGGCATAGCCGGAGGTCCCCTCCCACACCGTTGAGCCTCCACAAGGGGCGGGAACGCGCCTGGAGTGGAGCCAGGTGCTCCGTCAGGAACTTGTTGATGATCATAGCCCCATCAGCTTCTCCGCCTTCGGATCGTCTGGCTTGAGATCGGCCACCATCTTCTCCATCAAGTTCCCCACCCGGGGATCGGTGAGCTTCTCGTGAGACCATCCTTCATGGGCGTAGGCAGCCCGGTCGGCAGCTCCAGCTGAGGGTAGGAGCGCTTGGCGTCCATGAAGATCCACTTGTTCCAAAAGTCCTCCACCTTCTTGCTGGCTCACAAAATCGTGTTGCTGACGTTGGCCGCATGATGAGGACATCAATACCATTGTTACAACCACAGCCCCTGCTGCTATACATACTGGACCAATTACTAAAGCTCGCGCACGCCAATTGAATTACCAGGTACTTTTGTTTCTTGGTAATGATTCTAGTGTTCATGAGAATATGATGCTGCCTAAATTGGATATGTTTGTTTTGCTTACAATGAAGGGCCTAGCTTGGACAAGACAGATGAACCTTGGAGAAAGTTCAAGCATGGAGATGATGGCATTGGCAAGGGGACCAAGAACGGAGTTACAAGTGATGATTCTAGGACTTTGAAGCCACCATAATGAGTGCATGAAGCCTTGGACGAAATATACAAGATGCCACTTCATAAATTTCGTCCAGAGGCTATTCTAGGTGTTGTGTCTGTCGGATTTCGTGTTCCGGCAAAACCCTTGAGTTTCGAACACTGTGTACGCATGAAGATCTCTCCCGCTCTCTAGCTCACGCACTCTACGATCTCGTGGCCTAGCTCGACGGACCCAAAGAACACAAGACACGAGATTTATACTGGTCCGGGCCACCGTTGTGGTGTAATACCCTACTCTAGTGTGGTCTGGTGGATTGCCTCTTGGGCTGAGGATGAACAGTTACAAGGGAAGAACAGCCTCCTGAGGAGAGGTGTTCTTGTGCGTGGTGAACTTGTGTGGTGCGGGATGATCTGGGTCTGAATCAGTTGCCTCCCTTGGTGGTGGCTAGTCCTATTTATAGAGGCCCTGGTCCTCTTCCCAAATATTGAGTGGGAAGGGATCCCACAATGGCCAAATTCGAAGGGAGACAACTATTACAAGCTATCCTGACAAAAGTGGTCTTCTCCTGCCAAAGGCTCTGGTGGTGACGCCGCGTTGGGCTACACAGTGACCTCCGTCTTGCCGTCCTGCTGGTCTTGGTCTTGTTGCACTGATATGGAAACCTTTGCCTGATGCATCGGGACTCCTCGCCTGCGCTTGCCCCTTTAGCACCAAAGAGGAAATGAGGACACTACGTGCGCTGGCGCCCGCCTGGTTCAAGTTGTCATGGCTTGCATCACAGGAACCTCACGAGGTGCCCCTCGCCTTGATCTCTCTGCCCCTCGCGAGCCAGCCTGGTGAGGCCGCCCCTGAGGAGGTCTTGTGTCGTCTGCCTCGCGAGGGTCTTGAATGTTTGCTGGTGAACATGGGACGTACGGGGCCACTGGTGGAGCCACGCTGTGGGCCGCAGGCAGGCAAGTCTAGGGACCCCCATTCCCAGAACACCGACACTAGCCCCCGGGCCCAAGGCGCGCTCGGTCTTGGCTTCGAGGCGAAGCCAAAGGGAAAGTGCGGAGCGCCATGGGACCCATCAGCCTGCTACCACGATTGGTGCATGGCGATTTATTGGACATGGGCGTCTCCGCTTCCCCACGCAGCCTCGGCAAATGCCCAACTTGATGGGTCCTTGCTGCATGCAGAAAAGATCATTATTACCTTGGATCGTGGAGGCTGGTGGTTGGCCTCTCCTTGGCTATAAATGGGAATTGGGGGCGAAGCCCCCATCACCCGTCTCTTCCTTGCTTCTCCTGCTTCTTCTCCTTCCTTGCTCCACTCCTCGCTGGTGTAGTCATGGCGCTGATTCGGAGTTTATCGACCACGGAGAAGGGCAAACCTCCCCTCAACGAGCCCAAGCTGCTCCCGTCGAAGAAGAGGAGGTCCCATCGTCGCGAGATGGTCGTGAGGCCAGTAGTGTCGCATCCATGGTACGAAAGGCCACCTCCTGGGTACCCATTGCCCTTGTATGCTCACGACGAGGGTTCCGGAGGGAGGAGCGATGAGCGCTGCCGCCCGCACTAGGGCCGTGGCCGCCGTGCCACGGAGGCGCGTGCCGTTGCCCCAGGGGTCCATGCTGCGGACTCCTCACGTGAGTTCGTGATGTGGGCGGAGATGCCTCCAAGTACTTGGACTCTCCTTCCGCAGTTCTTCACCGCCGAGATGCCGCCGATGGGCCCTCTCGAGCTTTGGCTGCAGCACGCCGACTGCAACGCCCCGGTGACTGGAGCGGAAGTTAAAGCCGTCGCCTCTGGGAGGATCTTCATGACTCCAGGCTGGGGCGAGGTCGCCCGAGCCTGCCGCGCGTACGGCACCCTCACCATCCACTTCGAGTATGATGGCGCCTCCATGCTGTTCTTCAAGGTCTTCGACGAGGAAAGCCGCCACTTGGAGAGCTGCCCTGAAGGGAGCCGTCGGGACGGCGCAGCGGCAGGCACCGGGCCTGCCGCTAGCCTCGCCCGCAACTCCTCCAGCGACAGCGTTGACTCCTGGTGGTCCAGCGACTCTCCCGAGCTCGTGGAGTCTCCGGAGACGAGTGACGACAGCTACGTGCCCCCAAGCTCTCGTCGAGCTCGGAGCAAGGTCGTCGCGTCTGGCCACCGCTGTTGATCTGGATGGGGTTGGCACCGGCCTTCCGTGGCCCACTTTTGATGATGGTGTCGGTGATGTCCGGCATGTGTAGATAAAGCTCCTAGGAGTTCCCTTCCTTTTGTTCCCTGCGAGGAATCAAAATGGACCCCGCGGGGGTGCGTAAAGCATCTGTAATGCCTTTTGTTGATATTATCCTTATTGTGGAAATTTGTGAGCGCATGTCCTACTGAGGCTCGGTTCCCCCTTTCCAATCCTGCGGCAACTTGGTGCTCTACGCTGACAGCTCCCGGTCCCCAGGTAGGCTGCAGCCATCGCCGGTATGCTAGGTCGTGATGCCGTGGTCAAGACCAGGAGGTGAGCGTCCCGAGGTCCGGTAGGAGCTCCTGAGGCGCGATGCTCAAGAGGTCCCCTTTAGCGTGCAAGCAGCTACCTGAGGATGGGAAAGGTAGGCGATGTTGCCGCAGCAGGGCAGCGAAAAGGCGAAAATCTTATGTTGTAGTGCTGGGTTGGTCCAGGTACAAGACTTATCTTGGCGCTCCGGAGCCGTCTTCCCGTGCTGCACTAGACTTGGGTGGCGGCCGCTGCTAGGTAGCTAGGTTAGGCCCGTGCGGGCCTCCCCCTCTTCTCCATGTTCTTCCTAGTGCTCTACGTCCTCAGGTCCCGGCCCTCGAGCGAGCTCAGCTGCCGCTGGTATGCCAGGTCGCGATGTCGTGGTCAAGGCCAGGGGGCGAGGGCTGGAGAGCCAGTAAGAGCTCCTGAGTCGCGATGCTCGGGAGCCCCCCTTTTAAAGCGCAAGCGAATTGCATGGGAGAAGAGAGAGAGTCTGCGGTACCGCCCGCTATAGTCCTCAGGAGGTTCCTGCGGGTTAGCGCGAGGAGGTGCACAAATTGCCGCGGTGATCGTCCGTCCGCCGCTTGCTTGTGGGAGGGGACTCCCTACTGCGGAGAGCCCCCGGGGCGTGTACATCCCCGCCCTAACACGTGGCTGGCACGGCTGGGCTAGGCGAGGTGTATATGGGTACTCGTGAGCCAGCGCAGGACTCATGAGGCCCTACCTCAAGGCGGGTTGCGCCTAGTCTTGATTCTTGATGGCTATGGCATTCCTGCGAGATGGTTAGACAACCCGCACTGAGTGGATTTCTTGAGGCTACCACATGTGAAGGCCAAGCACCAACGACCCCAGGAGGTGACGTGAACGGGGCTGGCCCGCCAGACAGAGCTCAGCCGTTGGATTTATCGACGCTGCAGGGACGAGCCCAAGCACAGACGCCGTGCCTAGCCTTCTAATGCGAAGGATCCTGAAGAAAGACAATCGGCGCACGGCTCCCATGGTAGGTGACAATCGAGTAGGTGATATCCATAGATATATTACGCATGAAAAGCAACTAGCTTAGGTAAATGCAAGAACGATACATGCCGCTGGGTTAGACCCGAGCGGCCTAAGGTTAATGCAGCCCGTGGGGCGCTCCCAGTAGAGTGAACTAAAGATGCAAGCAGATACATGCCGCAGGGACGGATCCACTCAGCCTAGGAACAATGCAGCCTAGGGGTGCTCCCAGCTAAATGAACTTGGAAAGATGTCGCCTGGTTTGGTTGCCGAAGGAGTGTCGGGGTAGCTGAAGACACGTAGCGAATAAGTTCTTCTCATGAGCCGCCGGGGCCCTAAGCCTTGGGAACCTCTGGAGGCTAATTTGGCCTTCGGAGGGTCGTCTCCATCTCCGCTAGGACCGCGTGATGCCTGGCCTCCTGACCTGTCAGGATGCTCCGTAGATTGCATTGGAAGGCCACGACCATGCTCGACCGGCCGAACGGCAAGCGAACGTAGCTGTGAGGTGAGCCCTCACACCGGCCAGCACGCGAAGGCCAGAAGCGCTCCTAAGATCCTGCCTTGTTGAGCCCTGGGGTGTCGATGCAGACGCGCAGCTCACTACCCGCGCCTATGTGGGAGCGGCACCAGGTGGGTGGCGGTTGCCGCGTATTGCTCTTGCTTCCTGAAGCTCTTGAGATGCCTTGGTGATGAATTCCTGAGCGCCGGGCGCTCTTCGCCCAGTATCCTCCTGAGGGAAACGTGCTGCGAAGCACACCTCCACGTGGTGCCCGAGCGCCTCCCTCGTGATGTTGGCCAGGTCTGAGGCCCTCCAGAAGAGAGCCCCTAGCCCTTCCTGAGGAGAGCACCGGGCGCGCCTCCCTATGCTAGGGAAGGAGGCGCCCAGGCACTGGCACGGATCCTGAAGTGGTGCCACTGGAGGTGCCGCTCCCCATAGGCCTAGCGCGGAGTAGCTTCTTCTTCTTCTTGGGGTTGGCCTCAGGAGGGTACTGCGCACCCGCGCTGTCAGGGTCTTCGATTGATGCAGCTTGGAAGGCGCGCTCGAGGGAGTACACCTGGTCTCTTTCTTCGTAAGGGACCGTGATGATTCCGCCGCTTCTCGGCATCTTGAGGACGTTGTAGCCATGGTGGGGGACTGCCATGAACTTGGCCAGTGCTGGGTACCCGAGGATGGCATTGTATGGCAGGCGGATGTGGGCAACATCGAAGTCGATGAGTTCGGTGTGGTAGTTGTCGCGCTGACCGAAGGTGACAGGGAGGCGAACCTGCCCTATCATGGCGGTGGAGCCGTCTATCACTCCTGAGAAAGGCTTGGTGGGATGGAGCTGATCGTATGGCACTTGGAGGCTGTCGAACGTTTTGACGGACAGGACACTTAGCCATGCGCCGCCGTCGATGAGGGTCTTGGTGACTTGGACATTACTGATGACGGGTGAGCAGAGCATCGGGAGGACGCCAGCGGTTGCCGCACACTTGAGCTTGTCCATCGAGCTAAAGGTGATGGCGTACTTGGACCACCTGAGCGGGTGCGTATCCTCGAGCTTGGGGAGGACTGCATTCACTTCTCAAGGGAACTGCTTGAAGATGTGCTGGGAGGCTAGGGCCTGAGCACCACCCAAGATGAAAGTGATGGCGCGCAGCTCCTGAAAGCCCCTAGCCCCTTCGTCCTGTTGATGATCGTTGTTCCTTCTTGGCGGCGGTAGCGGGGGGAGACCAGGGTTTTCCTGAGGGCGGTCCTCACTAGGCTGGTCCCTCCAGGCGCCCTCGCGAGGCTGTTCCTGCCAACGATCCTCGCGAGGCTATTTGCCCCACTATTGGCAGGGCCCAAGGTCGTCCCAATGTCCTCCACCTCGTCCACCTCCTCGTCCATAGCCCCGGTCGTTGCACTTGGGGCGTCAACCAAAGCGTCCATCTTGAATGGCCCTGAGCTCTTGATAGTCGTTGGTGTTGTGCGTACGCACATTGTGGAAGGCGCAGAACGTATGGCTTCCCTTGGACGACTCAGGAAGATCTCGGCCGCGCTTGGTGTCTGGTTCTGCTGCGATTACGGCCACCCCTTTGCGCTTGACGTCCTTGACCTTGGCCTTCATCTCCTCTAGATCTGCAACTGGAAGCTTGAGGAGGGAGAGGCGCCCCTCCTCAGCCCTTGCACACTTGGTTGCTATGTTGAACAGTGCTACCTCTTGAGCACTGCGTTGGTTTTCCCTTGAAGAGGAAAGGGTGATGCAGCAAAGCAGCGTAAGTATTTCCCTCGGTTTTTGAGAACCAAGGTATCAATCCAGTAGGAGGCCACGCACAAGTCCCTCGCACCTACACAAACAAATAAACTCCTGGCAACCAACGCAATAAAGGGGTTGTCAATCCCTTCACGGTCACTTACCAGAGTGAGATCTGATAAATATGATAAGATAATATTTTTGGTATTTTTATGATAAAGATGCAAAGTAAAGAAAGAAAAATAAACGGAAAAGGAAATAGTTTGTTGATGGAAGATTAATATCATGGAAAATAGACCCGGGGGCCATAGGTTTCACTATTGGCTTCTCTCGAGAGCATAAGTATTACGGTGGGTAAACAAATTACTGTTGAGCAATTAACAGAATTGAGCATAGTTATGAGAATGTCTATGTATTATCATGTATATAGGCATCACGTCTGAAACAAGTAGACCAACTCCTGCCTGCATCTACTACTATTACTCCACACATCGACTACTATCCAACATGCATCTAGAGTATTAAGTTCAAGAGAATAGAGTAACGCTTTAAGCAAGATGACGTGATGTAGAGGGATAAACTCATGCAATATGATGTAAACCCCATCTTGTTATCCTCGATGGCAACAAATACAATATGTGCCTTGCTGCCCCTACTGTCACTGGGAAAGGACACCGCAAGATTGAACACAAAGCTAAGCACTTCTCCCATTGCAAGAAAGATCAATCTAGTAGGCCAAACCAAACTGATAATTCGAAGAGACTTGCAAAGATAACCAATCATACATAAAAGAATTCAGAGAAGATTCAAATATTGTTCATAGATAAACTTGATCATAAACCCAAAATTCATCGGTCTCAACAAACACACCGCAAAAGAAGATTACATTGAATAGATCTCCACAAGAGAGGGGGAGAACTTTGTATTGAGATCCAAAAAGGGCGAAGAAGCTATCTAGCTAATAACTATGGACCCGAAGGTCTGAAGTAAAGTACTCACACTTCATCGGAGAGG
>NC_041386.1:306405849-306422623 GCF_002162155.2 Triticum dicoccoides
AAAAGGCCCCAAGATGGGATCTCGTGGATACAGAAAGTTACGGCGGTGGAATTAGGGTCTTGGCTCCGTATCTGGTAGTTTAGGGGTACGTAGGTATATATGGGAGGAAGGAGTACGTCGGTGGAGCAACGTGGGCCCCACGAGGGTGGAGGGCGCACCTGTGGGGGGGGGTAGGGGCCCCCTACCTTGTGCCTTCCTGGTAGCTTTCTTGACATAGGGCCCAAGAACTATGGATCATGTTCGTTCCGAGAATCATGTTCCCGTG
Organism: Triticum dicoccoides; assembly: GCF_002162155.2. Lineage (NCBI taxonomy): Eukaryota > Viridiplantae > Streptophyta > Magnoliopsida > Poales > Poaceae > Triticum > Triticum dicoccoides. The sequence goes on from NC_041386.1 coordinate 306,406,115, forward strand.
GGTTTCATTCCATTTGGACCCCGTTTGACATTCTTTTTCTGCGAAACTCTGAAATAGGCAAAAAGCCCAAAAATAATATAAAAGTGTATAATAGGTTAATAGGTTAGTCCCAAAAATAATATAAAAGTGTATAATAAAGCCCGATAATGTCCAAAATAGGGTATAATATAGCATGGAACAATCAAAAGTTATAGATACATTGGAGACGTATCAAGCATCCCCAAGCTTAATTCCTGCTCGTCCTCGAGTAGGTAAATGATAAAAACAGAATTTTTGATGTGGAATGCTACTTGGCATAATTTCAATGTAATTCTCTTAATTGTGGTATGAATATTCAGATCCGAAAGATTCAAGACTAAAGTTCAATATTGACATAGAAATAATAATACTTCAAGCATACTAACTAAGCAATTATGTCTCTTCAAAATAACATGTCCAAAGAAAGTTATCCCTACAAAATCATATAGTCTGGCTATGATCCATCTTCACCACACAAAGTATTTAAATCATGCACAACCCCGATGACAAGCCAAGCAATTGTTTCATACTTTTGGTGTTCTCAAACTTTTTCAATCTTCATGCAATACATGAGCGTGAGCCATGGACATAGCACTATAAGTGGAATAGAATTGTGGTTGTGGGTAAGACAAAAAGGGAGAAAATAGTCTCACATCAACTAGGCGTATCAACGGGCTTTGGAGATGCCCATTAATAGATATCAATGTGAGTGAGTAGGGATTTCCATGCAACGGATGCACTAGAGCTATAAGTGTATGAAAGCTCAACAAAAAGAACTAAGTGGGTGTGCATCCAACTTGCTTGCTCACGAACACCTAGGGCATTTTGAGGAAGCCCATCTTTGGAATATACAAGCCAAGTTCTATAATGAAACATTCCCACTAGTATATGAAAGTGATAACATAGGATACTCTCTATCATGAAGATCGTGGTGCTACTTTGAAGCACAAGTGTGGTAAAAGGATAGTAGCATTGTCTCTCTCTTTTTCTCTCATTTTTTTATTTGGGCCTTTTGTCTCTTTTTTATAGCCTCTTTTTTTGGTCCGGAGTCTCGTCCCGACTTGTGGGGGAATCATAGTCTCCATCATCCTTTTCTCACTTGGGACAATGCTCTAATAATGATGATCATCACACTTTATTTACTTACAACTCAATACTTAGAACAAAATATGACTATATGTGAATGCCTCTAGCGGTGTACCGGGATGTGCAATGATGCATGAGTGACATGTATGAAAGAATTATGAGTGGTGGCTTTGCCACAAATACGATGTCAACTACATGATCATGCAAGCAATATGACAATGATGGAGCGTGTCATAATAAACGGAACGATGAAAAGTTGCATGGCAATATATCTCGGAATGGCTATGGAAATGCCATGATAGGTAGGTATGGTGGCTGTTTTGAGGAAGGTATATGGTGGGTGTATGATACCGGCGAAAGGTGCGCGGTATTAGAGAGGCTAGCAATGGTGGAAGGGTGGGAGTGCGTATGATCCATGGAATCAACATTAGTCATAAAGAACTCACATACTTATTGCAAAATTCTATTAGTTATCGAAACAAAGTATTACGCGCATGCTCCTAGGGGGATAGATTGGTAGGAAAAGACCATCGCTCGTCCCCGACCACCACTCATAAGGAAGACAATCAATAAATAAATCATGCTCCGACTTCATCACATAACGGTTCACCATACGTGCATGCTAAGGGAATCACAAACTTCAACACCAGTATTTCTCAAATTCACAACTACTCAACTAGCACGACTCTAATATCACAATCTCCATATCTCAAAACAATTATCAAGTATCAAACTTCTCATAGTATTCAACACACTCATAAGAATTTTTTTATTAATCTTGAATGTCTAACATAATTAAAGCAAATTACCACGCTATTTTGTAGGACTCTCAAAATAATCTAAGTTAAGGATGAGAGAACAATAGTTTCTAGAAAACAAATCCACCACCGTGCCCTAAAGGATATAGGTGAAGCACTAGAGCAAAAACTATATAACTCAAAAGATATAAGTGAAGCACATAGAGTAAATTTCCGAATCATGTGTGTCTCTCTCAAAAGGTGTGTACAGCAAGGATTATTGTGGAAAACTAACAAATAAAGACTCAAATAATACAAGATGCTCCAAGCAAAACACATATCATGTGGTCAATAAAAATATAGCTCCAAGTAAAGTTACCGATGGAAGTAGACGAAGGAGGGGATGCCTTCCGGGGCATCCCCAAGCTTGGGCTTTTAGGTGTCCTTAGATTTTCTTGGGGTGCCATGGGAATCCCCAAGCTTAGGCTCTTGCCACTCCTTGTTCCATAATCCATCAAATCTTTCACCCAAAACTTGAAAACTTCACAACACAAAACTCAAAATAGAAAATCTCGTAAGCTCCGTTAGCGAAAGAAAACAAAACACCACTTCAAGGTACTGTAATGAAGTCATTATTTATTTATATTGGTGTTAAACCTACTGTATTCCAACTTCTCTATGGTTTATAAACTATTTTACTAGCCATAGATTCATCAAAATAAGCAAACAACACACAAAAAACAGAATCTGTCAAAAACAGAACAGTCTGTAGTAATCTGTAGCTAACGCAAGTTCTGGAACCCCAAAAATTCTAATATAAATTTCTGGACGTGAGGAATTTATCTATTAATCATCTTCAAAAATAATTAACTAAATATCACTTTCCAAATAAAAATGGCAGCAATTCTCGTGAGCGCTAAAGTTTCTGTTTTTACAGCAAGATTAAAAAGATTTTCCCCAAGTCTTCCCAACGGTTCTACTTGGCACAAACACTAATTAAACACAAAATACACAACCAAAACAGAGGATAGATAAATTATTTATTACTAAACAGGAGCAAAAATCAAGGAATAAAAATAAAATTGGGTTGCCTCCCAACAAGCGCTATCGTTTAACGCCCCTAGCCAGGCATAAAAGCAAGGATAGATCTAGGTATTGCCATCTTTGGTAGGAAATCCATAAGTGGCTCTCATAATAGATTCATATGGTAATTTAATTTTCTTTCTAGGGAAGTGTTCCATGCCTTTCCTTAACGAAATTGGAATCTAATATTCCTTTCCTTCATATCAATAATTGCACCAATCGTTCTAAGGAAAGGTCTACCAAGAATAATAGGACATGAAGGATTGCAATCTATGTCAAGAACAATAAAATATATGGGCAAATAATTCTTATTTGCAACAATAAGAACATCATTAATTCTTATCATAGGTTTCTTAATAGTGGAATCCGCAAGGTGCAAGTTTAAAGAGCAATCATCAAAATCACGGAAACCTAGCAAATCACACAAAGTTTTTGGAATCGTGGAAACACTAGCACCCAAAATCACACAAAGCATAGAATTCATGATCTTTAATTTTAATTTTAATAGTAGGTTCCCACTCATCATAAATTTCTCTAGGGATAGAAACTTCCAACTCAAGTTTTTCTTCATAAGATTGCATCAAAGCATTAACGATATGTTTGGTAAAGGCTTTATTTTGACTATAAGCATGAGGAGAATTTAGCACGGATTGCAACAAGGAAATACAATCTATCAAAGAGCAATTATCATAATTAAATTCCTTGAGATCCAAAATAGTGGGTTCATTGATATTTAAAGATTTGACTTCTTCAACCCCACTTTTGACAATTTTAGCATCAAGATCGAAAGACTCTAAATTTTTGGAACACCTTCTAGGTAAAGGTGAATCATATTAAGTCCCATAATTATCAAGATTCATATTGCAAAACAAAGATTTCATAGGGGACACATCAATAACTTTTAGATCTTCATCTTTATTATCATGGAAACTAGAAGAACACGCTTTTATAAAGCAATCTTTCTTAGCACGCATCCTAGCGGTTCTTTCTTTGCACTCATCAATGGAAATTCTTATGGCTTTGAGAGACTCATTTATATAATGCTTAGGTGGAATGCATCTAAGTTTCAAAGAATCAATATCAAGAGAAATTCTATCAACATTCCTAGCCAACTCATCAATCTTAAGCAATTTTTCTTCAATCAAAGCATAGAAATTCTTTTGCGAAGTAATAAATTCTTTACTATTAGATTCAAAATCAGAGGGTATCTTATTAAAATTTCCATAAGAATTGTTGTAAGAATTACCATAATTATTAGAGGAATTACTAGGATACATCCTAGGATTAAAGTTTCCTCTATACGTGTTGTTACCAAAATTATTCCTACCAACAAAATTCACATCCATAGATTCATTATTATTCTCAATTAAATTAGACAAAGGCATATCATTAGGATCAGAAGAAACACTTTTATTATCAAATAATTTCATAAGTTCATCCATCTTTCCACTCAAAACATTAATTACTTCTATCGCATGCACTTTCTTATTAGTAGATCTTTCAGTGTGCCATTTAGAATAATTAACCATAATATTATCTAGGGTTTTAGTAGCTTCTCCTAAAGTGATTTCCATCAAAGTGCCTCCCGCGGCCGAATCTAAAAGATTTCTAGAAGCAAAATTCAATCCGGCGTAAATTTTTTGTATAATAATCCATAAATTCAAACCATGTGTAGGGCAATTACGTATCATTAATTTCATCCTCTCCCAAGCTTGTGCAACATGTTCATTGTCGGGGGAAACTGATCCACGAACACCTATGGGGCCGGCGGACCGGGCCCCTTTCGGTTCGGCGGGGGGCGGAGATCGCACGAAGAGCAGATCGAGGCGAAGCACACGAGCAGTTTACCCAGCTTCGGAGCTCTCCGGAGAGATAACACTCCTACTGCTGCTTGTCTGGTTGTATTATCTTGTGTTCTTGCTCTAGGGAGAGAGCGTAGTGTTTTCTGGGTTACGAATGAGTCGAACCGAACCCCCTCTACGTTGCGCATGGGCCTCCTTTTATATGCTCAAGGGGTCACCGACAGGTGGCAACGCAGAGAAGGGCATGAATGTAAAAAGCGAGGTGGTTGGTACAGTTACTTGTACAGTGCACCCTACCTAACCCTGACGGCAGGGGACAAGGGTATTAAATTCCCATCTGAGTCGCCCAAACAGTGCAGAAAAGGACCGTTAGGGACGCCACCGTTCGCCACGATGGCGATCTTGTCAGCTTCGCATGTCACTGCGCACCGCTGGCTGCACAGCGTCCCGCCACGCGCGCCTGGAGAGGCCCCTAGAGCGACACGTTGGTGGATGCGCTGGAGCGAGGGCACAGAGTGGCCGCCTGCCGCGGCAAGAGCCTTGCAGATGCTGTTATCTTGTCGGGTCCGGAAGCTTGTCGCTCACCGGGCCTCGAGGTACCTTGGTTGGTCTTCCCGGCAAGCTCCTCTTGTCGGGGCCTTGTTGCCTTGCCGGAGCGTGTGGCGCGTCGCGGCAAGTTCCTTGGAGTGCCTTGGTTGGCCTTCCCGGCAAGCTCCTCTTGTCGGGGCCTTGTCTCCTGAGCTTAAATACTTTGTTCTTGAATGGCTCCAAGGGAACCACGGAGGATCTTGGCGTTCCCCCGGCAAGCCTTGCCGCGGCGTGCTGCAACTGCCCATGCACAAGTTCGGGGCACTAGGGTACCCCTATTCTAGTACACCGGCAGGAGCCCCCGGGCCTGGGCCAGACACGGTGCCGAGCGCTGTTGGGCCAGGCCCAAGACAGGGCACGGGCACACGCGGACTGGGCCACGCCGAATCTCGCTCCGTATCCACCGCGCTCTCCCCTAACGGCACGCGTTGAATGCGGCATCGTGGGAGAGATCGTGGGTGGTTCTTTATTCGGAAGGGCGAAACGCCCGCCCCGTCCCTCTTTATAAGCAGAGGAAACAGGGGCAGTTTGTTCCCCCTCGCTGGTTGCTACTACTCCATCTTCACGAAACTCCGCCGCTCCCCCCCTTCTTCTTGAAGCCGAGAGAGCAGCGCTCCGCCCCCCATTGCCACCAGCATCACCCACGCCGTCGACCTCCCCCACCACCTCCGCCATGGCTCCGAAAGCCGACAAGGGAAAGGGCGTGAAGTCGGCCGAGGCGCAGCGGCTCGCGGCGTTGCGGAAGGAGCGGGCGGTCTTCTCCCCCCAGCTCGGCGTGCAGGAGCTGAGGGAGTACTTCTACCTCTTCTGGGCGACGGAGACGCGGGCGCATCCGTGCACGAGGGTACTCCCGGCCGCTGCTTCGGAGCTGGCTCCAAACGGGTACCCATTCTTCGCGCTATTCTTCTATTGCGGGCTCTGCCCGCCCTTCTCGGAGTTCTTCTGCGATATTATGAACACCTACGGCTTCCGCCTCCTTGACTTCACCCCCAACGCCATTCTGACCATGGCAGTTTTCGCACATTTGTGCGAAAACTTTGTCGGAGTCCACCCCAGTGTTGCCCTTTTCCGCCACTTCTTCATACCTCGGTAGAGAGAGGAGAGCCGCTTGCCGGAGGGATCGCCTGGATCTCGAGAGTCGGCAAGAAGGAGGCGTACTTGGAGGGTGAGCTCCGCAGCAAGTGGGATGAGTGGAGGGCAGAGTGGTGCTGGATCATCGAGGAGAATCCGCAGCCCTTCACTGCTGTGCGCCAAGCTCCGATAGTGCGTGGCAATGACTGGAGCAATGTGGCCCCGGAAGACGAGAGGCTGAAGATCGCCATTACTAGGATCCTTCGCCTCAGGCTTGCTGGGCTCACTGTAGGCGCTGTAGGCGCAGATTTCCTCCGCCGCCGCATCGCCCCCCTGCAGGAGAGGGGGAGGCCCGCCTGGGAATTCAAGAACTCGGCGGACATCATGAGGCTGCGGCCGGGCCTCAACTACAACTTCACCGTCTTGGAGCTGGATGAAATGCTCCTGGAGTTGTTCAAACGCGACCCCCAGCACCCATTCACGCTGCCGAGGGGCGTTTTTCCATTATGCAACAATTCTGCGCTTGACCGGATCCGCGCTATGATGCCATTGTGTGATTCACACGGAATCGTTCCAACTTGGCAAGAGCCTGCGGATGATGTCATCCAAGCGTTCTTCGACAACTTGGAAGAAGTGCTGGTCCATGACACCACCGACGAGGAGCTGCAGCGCATCGCCACTAGGGCGGAAGAGGTTGCGGCCGCAGCTGCCGCAGGCGTGTTCGGGTTCACTTTGGAGGAGGCGGAGGCTGCAGAGGCGGCAAACCTTGCCGAGCGCGCGGAGTTTATTGGCGAGGAAGAGACTGCCGGCTCTGAAGCTGAGCCGAGCGAGGCCGGCGAGGAAGAGCCCGAGCCTTCGGAAAGCTTGCCGCAGGCGGAGCCCCCGGCCCCGCCAAGAAGGCGCCTTTGCAGGGCCGGGGACGCAGCGGGGCGGCAGCCGGGTCAACAGCCACCAAGCCGTGCGACACGCTCTACCGCGGCAAGTAATGTTGCCGCGGGTGCGCCTCACACAGCAGCGGCAACTGGAGCGGAATCTTCCCGGGCCACCGCCACCGCCCCCGCCAAGCGAGCAAGGGATCCTACTCCTCCGCCTCGCTGCACCAGAGGGGAGCCGGACTTCGATCTTTCCGCGCTCAGCTCCGACGAGGAGGAAGAAGAGTAAGCTTCTTTGGTGCTCTTGTAGTTCTTCAATCTTGCTGTTTATATCTTGTATTTGACTTGCTTCAATCTGGACTCCTTCCTTTTCAGGACGCTGGCCCAGAGAGCGGCGAAGAGGGCCAAGGCCGCGGTGATTGTCATCGAAGACAACCCCACCGTGTCAGCAGGGGATGGGTCTGAGACCACCTTGACGGACCCGGCAATCACTCCTCAAAGCAGCCCCCAGCGTAAGTTCATAGTTAGCTTTCTGCTGTCGGGCGTGCATGAGTGCTTTTTCCTTTGTTGATATCTTGCTTGTTGACTTGTGTAGGAGCAGAGCAGCCACATCAGGAGCGCCCGGAAGTTGGTCCCGAAGTGCCATCTGCTTCGACTACGCCACCAAGGGAGGGGTTCCCGGTAAGGGAGCGCTCTCCGACAAGGGAGAACTCTCCGGCAAGGGGCAGCACCGTCGATCCTGCGGCGGCCGAGACCGCAACTACAGATCTTGGCACAGGTAATCCACTTGTCCAAAAACTTTCCCTTGGGTTCTTCTTCTTCTGATTTTCTTCTCTTGGATTTTTGATTGATTCTTCTCCCTTGTTCGTTCTTCAGACCCATCTGCGGCTGAGCCAATGGAGATAGAGGGCGCCGGCGAGGAAGCGGCTGGTGCTGATGAGACCGTTGGTGAGGAGGCCGCCAAGGCTGCCGGCGCAGAGGGCGGCGAGGGGTCCGGAGGCCGCAGGAGCGCCAGGCGCTGCGCCGATCCCCGATCCCTCTGCCGCTGCTGCGGAGCCGGGCTCCGAGGAGCCCCAGCCCGGCGCCTACTTGTAGGCCGGCGACGACATCTTCATCAAGCTACCCTGGGCGTCGAGCTCCAGGGCGCCGGTAGAGGGGGAAACTTTCGATGGGGAGGTGCTCGCCTCCGACGGACTGTCGTTGGTCGACGCGCCCGACAGCAGCAGTGGCGAGCCTGAGGAGGAGCAGCTGCTGCGGAAGCTGCTGTCACTCTACCGCGCCCGGCAAGCCAAGCTGGCTTCCCGGGAAGCGCTTGTCGCAAAGGCGGGAGTTGACATGGAGAAGCGCGCGAAGGAGCTCCGGGGCCAAAATCAAGAAGCTCTCCGGTCTGTGGCACAGGAGCGGGAGCGACTCGACGAGGAGCGCACGGCCTTCCTTCTCGAGAAGGCCGAAGCTGAGGAGGAGCAAAGGCTGGCCATCGATAAGCAGTCCGCGCGAGAAGGTAAACTGGTGCAGCGGAAGGCCAACCTCGACAGCTACGAGGAGGAGCTCGCCGAGCGCGAGCAAGCACTTGGCGGGGCGCTCAAGGAGGCAAAGGACGCTGCCGCAACCGCAGAGGCTGCCAAGAAAGAGCTGGAGGAGAAGGTGGCGCAGCTGGAGACCAACATTGGGAAGAGCGGCGAGGAGCTTGCCGCGCTCAAGCGTGAGCGTGAGAAGGATGCTGCCGCCCACGGTGAGCTGCAAGGTCTTCTCGCTGAGAGGGGCAAGGAGCTCAGCGCCACCAAGGATTCCAATGCAGACCTAGAGCTGAAGCTGGCCACGCTGACGCAGACGCTGGAGGCCACCAAGGAGCAGGAGAAGACCTTGTCGGAGAAGGTCAAGGCTGACGCGGCGCTGCTGGAGAGCATTGCAGTTACCCAGAACTCGTTCAGAGACAATGTGGAGCACTGGACCGAGGGTCTGGTGAATATTGCCGCAGTCATCAACGAGGAGTTGGCGCAGCTGGGGATGGAGGACTTTGGGTATCCCTCCGACGAGAATCTCCAACCTAGCGCCAAGCTCAGCCTGTTCTTCAAGGGCGTGGCGACGGCACTCCTGCGGCTCCGGGAAAGGATCCCAAAGCAGCTGGCCGACGAGTCGCGCAAAATCTGTGCCGGGGTTCTCCAGAAGGTGCTGATGAAGGTGGCCTTCCGCAATCCAGGCCTCAGCTTTACCAACGTCCTCAGGTCAGACGCCGATCGGGACGCACTCAAGGCCCTTGTCGCACCCATTGTGGACAAGGTGAGCGAGATCAAGAGGGTTGAGGGCGGACGCGTAGATTAGGCCACCCATTTCTTCTTTTCCCTTGTCGCTGCTAATCATGTTATAAAAACATTCTGTTAGAGCTGCGGCAAGTTATCTTGTAATATAACTTTATTTCTGTTATCAATTGCTATGTTATTTCCTCTACTAGATTCCTTCCTTTGTATGCTTTTACCCTACGCTTCTAGGGAACTTGTCGGTGCAGGCGCCCGAGCCGCGAGCGCTGAGTGCGGAACTTCAGCAGCCTGGTAGCGGCGCTGCTTCCGACAAGAAACCTTGTCGCGACTAGATGCAGCACACTTAAGTTGTTGAGCGGACTCGAAACAAAGTAAGGGTGCAACTAGCCACGAGTTGGTTCCTCCGCGCACAGGTTTTCCATACAAAGCAGGGTCGTTCGAGGAAGATAACTCAAAAAAATTTAAAAATTGATTGCTCAAACTTTGGCAACTAAGCTTTTCTGTCGTTTGCTTCCCGGCAAGGCAGAACTTTGCTCGAACGACGCCTGGTCCATACCACAATCTTCTCCGCCAAGGTCTTGGACGTACTGCATGAAGGTGCGGCTCGTGAATTGCGTGCCATTGTCGGTGATGATCATGTTAGGGATCCCGAAACGGCAAACAATTGACCTGAAGAACTTGATTGCTGACTGTGCTGTCACCTTCGTCACTGGCTGCACTTCCGGCCACTTTGTGAACTTGTCGATTGCGACGTACAAGTACTCAAAGCCCCTGACAGCTCGGGGGAAAGTGCCGAGGATATCGAGCCCCCAGACCGAAAATGGCCAGGATAAAGGGATCGTCTGGAGAGCTTGAGCTGGCTGGTGTATCTGTTTGGAGTGGAACTGGCACGCTTCACACTTGGTTACTTGTGCAGTTGCATCCTGGAGGGCTGTCGGCCAAAAGAAGCCTTGCCGGAAAGCTTTGCCGGCAAGTGCTCTTGCGCCAATGTGGTGGCCACATATGCCTCCATGTATCTCTGCCAACAGCTTTTGTCCATCTTCCCGGTAAATACACTTCAATTTCACACCGTTGAGTCTTCTTCTGTACAGTATGCTATCGACAAACTGGTACATACTTGACTGTCGGGCTACTTTTTCCGCTTCTTCTTGCTCTTCGGGAAGTTCTCCTGTCTGAAGGAAATGGACAATCTGCTGTGCCCATGCTGGAGCTTGTGGCTCAACAACAAGGACTAAAGGCACATCTGCTGCTGCGGGAACATCCGCTTCTACGGCAAGGCCTTGCGGCCCTGCCGGAGCTTGATGTTCCCCAGCAAGCTTGCCGGAGCAAAACTTGTCGGGAGCATCTGCTTCAATGGAACAAACCAGAAGGCTTGCCGGAGCAGACTGCCCCTCAGCAACCTTGGTGTTGATCTTGGTGACTTTCTTGGCGGCTTCGGGGAGCTCTACCGGAAAGTAGTCACTAGAAATCAACTTCCTCTTCTTGCCTTGTCCAGTTGATGGTGTTACGGATGGTTGAGTCAACTTGAGCACAAAGATCCCTGGTTCCACAGGTAACTTTAGTGCGGCGCACTTTGACAGGCCATCAGCAATGTCATTCTGAGCTCTTGGGATATGCTCCATCTGTAGGCCGTCAAAGTGCTCTTCTAGTTTCCTCACTTCATCAACATATGCTTCCATCAATGGACTCTGGTAGTTCTTGTTCACTTGGCGGACGACAAGCTGTGAGTCACCCCTGACAATGAGCTTCTTGATCCCAAGGTCTGCTGCAATTCTGAGACCGGCAAGCAATCCTTCATACTCTGCAGTATTGTTGGTTGCTTGCTCCTTGGGAAAGTGCATCTGGACTACATACTCGAGGTGCTCTCCGGTGGGCGCGACAAGCAGCACGCCCGCACCGGCGCCTTGCAGCGAGAAGGCACCATCAAAGTACATCAGCCACTCTTTGCTTCCCTATTTGACTGGGATGCTCGTCTCTGGAATTTCTTCATCTGGTGTTGGCGTCCATTGTGCTATGAACTCTGCCAATGCCCTGCTTTGGATAGTTGAAGTGCTCTCAAACTTGAGGCCAAAGCTTGACAGTTCCAGCGCCCACTCGACAATCCTGCCTGTCGCTTCTGGATTTTGCAGTATCCTCTTCAGCGAAAAGCGAGTGACGAGTGTGATCTCATGTGCTTGGAAGTAATGGCGCAGCTTTCTCGAGGCCATGAGGAGGCCGAAAAGCAACTTCTGCACACCAGAGTACCTTGATCTAGCCCCCTGTAGAAGGGAACTGACAAAGTAAACTGGACGCTGCACCATTCTCTTCTGCATCTTATCATGCTCCTGCGCAGATCCATCTCTGTCGGGACCAGAGCTTGTCGGCGAAGCCCCCTGCTTGTCGCTGGATGCGTCTGCCGTGGTTGCTGGCTCATCATCTGCCTCCCTCTCCGCCACTAACGCAGCACTAACCACTTGATTGGTTGCCGCTATATACAGCAGCAACTTCTCTTGCGGCTTAGGTGCGACAAGTATTGGAGTGGAGGACAGGTATCTCTTCAAGTCCTGCAGCGCAGCCTCCGCCTCCGGAGTCCATTTCATTGGACCTTACTTTTTCAAAATTTTGAAAAATGGCAGGGCGCGCTTAGCAGATCTAGAGATAAACCTGCTAAGAGCAGCCACGCAACCGACAAGCCTTCGTACATCCTTGACGCGCTTTGGTGCTTCGATCTGCTCAATGGCCTTGATCTTGTCGGGATTGGCCTCAATTCCCCGCTGAGACACGAAGAACCCGAGAAGCTTGCCGGATGGGACTCCAAGCACGCACTTCTCGGGGTTAAGCTTGAGGTTGATCTTGCGCAGATTCGCAAATGTCTCGTCTAAATCTTGAACCAGGGTCGCCCTGTTCTTGCTTTTGACCACTATGTCATCCATGTAGGCTTCCACATTTCTGTGCATCTGCGGCTCAAAAGCGTGGTGGACTACCCTTGTGAATGTTGAACCAGCATTCTTCAAACCGAAAGGCATCCGTACGAAGCAGTACGTGCCACACGGGGTGCTAAATGCGGTTTTCTCTTCATCCTCTTCGGCCATGAAGATCTGATGGTATCCTGAGTATGCATCAAGAAATGAAAGCAAATCACATCCGGCTGTGGAGTCAACAATCTGGTCAATGCGCGGCAAGGGAAATGGGTCTTTGGGACAAGCTTTATTAACATCAATGAAGTCAATACAAAGTCTCCATTTCCCGTTAGCCTTGTGCACGACAACAGGATTGGCCAACCACGTGGGATGGAGCACTCCTCTGACAAGGCCTGCTGCTTCCAACTTCTTGATTTCTTCTGCGATGAATTCTTGGCGCTCCACTGCCTGCTTCCTGACTCTCTGCTTGACGGGCCGCGCATGAGGACAGACGGCAAGGTGGTGCTCAATTACTTTCCTGGGAACATCGGGGATATCAGACGGTTGCCACGCAAACACGTCGACATTCGCCCGCAGGAAAGCAACGAGCGCGCTTTCCTATTTGGGGTCAAGAGTGGCGCTGATGGTGAAGGTACCACCAGCGCCGTCCTCCTTGGCGGACACCTTCTTGGTCTCAGGTGGAGCTGTCATTGCCTTCTTACACTTGCCGGTGGAGCTCGATGGTGCGTCCTCGACGGTAGCGCAGCACTCTGAAGCCGGAGTGGGCATCAGAACTCTTGCCGGACTTGGTCTTCTTCTTCCCCCCGGGAGCTTCAGCGGCAAGTGTCTTGCGTTCTGCTGCGGCTGCTGCTTCCCGGTAGATCTTGTCGGCACAGATAAGAGCATCCTTCTTGTCGCCAGGGACAGAAATGACACTTATCGGGCTTGGCATTTTTAGTACGTTGTACGCATAGTGAGAGGCTGCCATGAACTTGGCGAGCGCTGGACGGCCAAGGATTCCATTGTAAGGTAATGGAAAGTTAGCAACATCAAATGTGACCCTCTCAGTCCTGAAATTCAGCTCGCTGCCAAATGTTACCGGCAACGTGATCTTTCCCTTCGGCTTGCTTCTTCCCGGGTTGATTCCTTGAAATGTACCGGTCTCTTCGAGCTCGCTGTCAGGGATCTGGAGTTTCTGGAGCACCACGGAGGAGATCAGGTTCAAGCCGGCCCCGCCGTCAACTAGCATCTTAGTGACCTTGAGGTTGCGGATTGTTGGTGAAACCAACATCGGCAAGCACCCGACCGCGGTTATGCGATCAGGATGGTCCTCAATATCAAAGATGATAGGCGTGCTGGACCATTTCAGAGGCTTGCGTGACTCAACGGGTGGTTCTGCTGCATTAACTTCCCGCACCCACTGCTTGAGCTGGCGGTGCGAGGTGTGCAGAGAAGCACCACCGTCAACGCACAGGACCTCTGTGGCTTTCTGGAACTCCTGCTCATTAGTCTCCTCATCATCCATGTCTTCATCATCGTCGTCATCTTCATCCTTGTCGCGGCCGCGAGGAGGTCTGTCTCCTTGCCGCTGCTTGGCCTTGCCGCGGCGTCCTCCTCGGCCGGGACATTTCTTGCCGGATCCCCCAGCACCTTCCTGGGCCTTCTCCTTGTCACGCTGCTCGTATTCAGCTTTCTGTTGCTCAACAAGCTGTTCGACTTTCTTATAGTTCTAGAGATCATGGCCCTTGGTGCGGTGGATCTTACAATACTGCTTGTTGGTGCCGTCCTGCTTGTCGGCGACCGCCACCTCCGCGGCAGCCTCCTTGCCGGAGTCACCAGCTTTGGCTTCCTTGGCGCCACCACCGTTGCCGGACTGCTCAACAACTAGCACCTCTTTGCCTTTCCTCCTTCTGTTGTTCCGCCGCTGGTTTTTCCTTGCCGGGGCAGCATCTTCACTGTCAGATCCTCCCGCTCCTACATTCTCTCCGGGGAGTCTCCTCCCATCCTCAGCACGTGCACACTTGTCGGCCAGTGCATATAACTCACTGACGTCCCTGATCTTGCACATCACCATTTCCTCCCGCATCCTGTGGTTTCGCACGTTCTGATGGAACGAGTTGATCACCGCGGCAGGGTGGACGTCTGGGATGTTGTGCTGCACACTGCTGAATCTCTGAATGTACTTGCGCAGGGGCTCTCCTTCCTTCTGGGCGAGCAGATGAAGATCACTCTCCTGGCCATGAGGCTTGTGTCCGCCTGTGAAGGCGCCGACAAACTGATGGCACAGATCAGCCCAAGAGGATATGGAGTTGTCCGGCAAGTGCATGAGCCAGGACTTGACATTGGGCTTGAGTACCAGCGGGAAGTAATTGGCAAGGATCTTGTCATCCCGTCCCCCAGCAGCCTGCACCGCAATGGTGTAAATGCTGAGGAACTCCGACGGATGCGTCTTGCCGTCGTACTACTCCGGTACGTCTGGCTTGAAGTTCTTCGTGCTGGGCCACTGGACTTGCCGCAGCTCACGAGTGAACGCAGGGCAACCTACCGTGTACGGCAGATCGCCTGGTTCCCCTGGCGCATGCATGTCAACAGAGGGCCCAGCGCGCTTGTCGGATTGACGCCGCGCTTCTCTTTGGCGCTCAATGTGAGTTCGAGCGTCTTCTTGTTGTCGATCATGAAGAACTTGGCGCTGATCGCGACGAGCTCGTGGATCCGAAGATGTGGTGGAGTCGCTGTCGAGGTGGATCCGGCGAGTCGGCGATCTCAGCCTTCGGGGTGGTGATTGCATGGTAGTTGCACCTCCACCTGTTTCGTCGCCACCGGCTCGCGTCCGGCAACCCTGCCGTGGCGGGGACGCGCTCGGCCGCTGTGGAGTGTCGCCGTTGGCGTAGCCGATGAGACTCTGAATGGTGGCCCTCCATTCGTCGATCTTGTCCGACGTCGGAGGGTAATCTAGGAGAAGTTGAGCTCGCGCCAAAGCTTCTGCTGGAGTGGTGGGTGGCAGTGGCGGATGGCGCGAGGAGCGGGACGTGCTCGAACTTCTAACTATGTTAGAAGGAGCAGTATCCCATCCAGGCGACCGTGCCCCGCTCGTGCCAACATGCTGGCGTGCATGCTGGTCTTGAGCGCCCCGAGATCCACCAGCTTGGTCTTGGCCTATCACGCGTATGGCACTGCGAGTGCCATGACGCTGTTGATCTTGCGCCTACTGAGAGTGGCGCGGAACATGTACAGTCGCCGAGGTCTGTGCAGCCTTGTCTTTGGACCTGGCAGCATCATAAGCTTCCTCGTCGACGTCCATTCTTCCGCCGGCGTCCATTCCACCACCCGTTTGCTCCAACGGTGGCGGAAGTGACGTGGACGGAGCGGCTACCGCCGAAGTCTTCTTCTTCGGTGGCATGTTGATGAAGGGAATGAAGATCTAGCTCGTGTGAATGCCGGATCAGGTTCACGCAATCTCGACGCCCCCTACCTGGCGCGCCAAAGATGTCGGGGGAAACTGATCCACGAACACCTATGGGGCCGGTGGACCGGGCCCCTTTCGGTTCGGCGGGGGGCGGAGATCGCACGAAGAGCAGATCGAGGCGAAGCACACGAGCAGTTTACCCAGCTTTGGAGCTCTCCGGAGAGATAACACTCCTACTGCTGCTTGTCTGGTTGTATTATCTTGTGTTCTTGCTCTAGGGAGAGAGCGTAGTGTTTTCTGGGTTACGAATGAGTCGAACCGAACCCCCTCTACGTTGCGCATGGGCCTCCTTTTATATGCTCAAGGGGTCACCGACAGGTGGCAACGCAGAGAAGGGCACGAATGTAAAAAGCAAGGTGGTTGGTACAGTTACTTGTACAGTGCACCCTACCTAACCCTGACGGCAGGGGACAAGGGTATTAAATGCCCATCTGAGTCGCCCAAACAGTGCTGAAAAGGACCGTTAGGGACGCCACCGTTCGCCTCGATGGCGATCTTGTCAGCTTCGCATGTCACTGCGCACCGCTGGCTGCACAGCCTCCCGCCACGCGTTGTTGTTGTTGTTGTTGTTGTTGTTGTTGTTGTTGTTGTTGTTGTTGTTGTTGTTGTTGTTGTTGTTGTTGTTGTTGTTGTTGTTGTTGTTGTTGTT
>NC_041386.1:306510455-306530532 GCF_002162155.2 Triticum dicoccoides
TTGTTGTTGTTGTTGCTGTTGCTGTTGCTGTTGGTGCTGTTGCTGTTGTTGCTGTTGCTGTTGTTGCTGTTGTTGTTGTTGCTGTTGTTGTTGTTGCTGTTGTGCAAGACTTGCAAGCAGTTCATTAAATTTGTTATCGAGCTTTGTTTCGAACGTCTTCTCAAAGCCAGTTATTTTATCCATGGCCTCTTCAAAATTGTTCAGCATATCTTGCACCTATTTAGTCATCATTTGCTGAAATTTATCATGCAAGTCCTTATTCGTCATGTTCTCCCAGTCAGTCTCATCGACTTGTGATCCTGCCATGGTTAGGAGCAATAGAAAGACACAAGATTATGATTCTACATACTACTAGAAAATGATGGTGGTGGGGCGTCACAAATCCATGAAGCAAATCTTAAATTCTTATCAGTTCTTACCCAGCAGCAGGCAATGATCGGCAACCATTGTAGTCAAAACTCTCAAACCTTGGATAGATCGATTACCAGGGAGAGTCAAACGCACGACGTAGATGTATGTGGAGCTAGTAAGGCTTATAATATGGTAGCAAAAAGGATCAACAATAATCAATTCAGAGATGCAAAGTTGAATAAACGCTCAATGACGGTACTATGTTGGTCCTAGGCTACACCATAATAGAGACGCGAGCCTAGAACACGAACAAAATCACGGTGCATCACGTAAACAAGGGAAAAGCACACTCTGGAATTTTTTCGCTCTGTTTTTTTTTGCGCTCCTCTTTTTTTTTGTGAAAAATCACTATAATGGCGAGTATCTCAAAACTCCTCCCAGGTCAAACTGATAGGATGGGCACGCAATTTTTTTACTATTTTTTCGAAAATTAGAGTAGCGACAATAAAAAAGTGCGACAAAAATCACTATGATGGCACGTGGCTCAAAAGACTCAGAAAAGCCTAAAAATAGGATGGAGAAAATATTTTGCTTGCAAAAATTTTGGCCTAAAAACAGCCCGGGGGCTCTAGAAAATTCCAGATTTTTTTCAGAAACCTACTCAGGTAAGGAAACACGAAACGAAAATTAGACGGATCTCGAAAACAAAACTAATATGAAAGGAACTCGGATTGGTGGTGGATATATGGTGGTAGGATATGGCAGCGGTGGTTGTATATGGTAGCGATGGTGGTAGTGGTGGTGGTATATGGATACGGATCGGTGGTGGTATATGGATATCAATTGGTGGTGGTATATGGATACAGATCGATGGCGGATAAGCGGTGGTGGTAGATGGCAGGGGCGATGATGATGGTGGGGCAGCGGCATGACAACTTATGACCATAACTCGAAACTCTAAAAGACTAGACGCTAAGACTAACAACTAGACACGACGATGCAATTGCAAATTCAACAAAGCAAAAACCCTAAAAACATTATGCAAAGGCTCAGATTGGTTAGGATATGATGAACTAACCTATTTTTTGTGGCTCTTTCGTGGACTGTAGGTATGAAGAACAGACTCAATCTAAACCACGAAAAACTGTAGAATCTCACCGAGTAACCTGAAAATCTATTACCACTTAATAGAGGCAAAGGTGTCCCGTCTTTCGATAAGATGATGGATATCACTTTGGTGGAAGTCGACTTTAATGATCCGACTACGAACGTCCGAGGACGTCGCACCTTAGCAATCGCTAAACCAACTCCGAGAGGTTATTGACCACGCCGGAGCATGATCAACCTGACCACGAAGGTCTACTTCCTGCAAGCAAACGAAGAACAAGCAAGAAACTAAGATTGCAATCTGGATATTGCAAATATAAGATGAAAGCTTTATTGATCAAGGTAGGGTTCTCTGATGCCTTTGTCTGGTTGTTGAACACAAACGAAGTACGCGAAGTTGCAGCTATGGCGAACGTTTAATCTAAACAAAACCCAAAGTCTAAACGACGCCCTAAGGACTGTATATATGGAGAAAAAGGGGGGAATTTCATGGCCCTTGGAGAAGCGGGTCCGAAACTAATCCTAATTCTTGTTTCCCCACACATACAGACTCTAAAAACAACTTATACTTAAGTATTTTGAAAATACATGGGCCTGGCCCAATAATAAGTGGCATCTTGTATATTTCGTTCAAGGATTCATGATCTCCTTATGGTGGCTTCAAAGTCTTTGAAATCATCACTTGTAACTCCGTTCTTGATCCCATTGCGCATGCCATCATCTCCATGCTTGGTCTTGCTCCAGTGTTCATCCCTCTTATCCATGCTAGGCCCTTCATTTGTAAGCAAAACAAATGTATCCAATTTAGGCAGCATCATATTCTCATGAACATTAGAATCATTACCAAGAAATGAAAGTACCTGATAATTTAATTGGTGTGCGCGAGCTCTAGTAATTCTAGTACATATAGCAGCAGGGGATGTGGGTGTAATAATGGTATTGATGTCCTCATGACACAAAACTTAATGGAACTTTGTGAGATAGGTTAGTATGATAAAGAGCAAACCATTTCACTTTGGTAATGTCAAATACATGATTTATAGTTGTTCTCACACAATGCCTACTGTAACATATCATTTCCATAATTTGTATCGAGCAATATAAGCCATAGAAACTTGAAAACAAGCAAACTATGCATTGAAACCGAATCTGTCAAAAACAGAATAGTTTGTAGTAATCTGTACTCCAACCATACTTTTGTTACTCCAAAATTTCTGAAAAATAGGAAAACCTGGGTAACTTCTTTATTAATATTCTGCAAAAAGAATCAGCATTTTATAACTCTTACGTTAAAAATTAGAATTGTTTTCTTGAGAGCAAAAGTTTCTTTTTTTCAGCAAGATCAAATCAACTATCACCATAAGCCATCCCAAAGGTCTTACTTGGCAATTTATTGAAATGAAAGCAATAAAACATGATTACTACAGTAGCCTAATCATGTGAACACACAAAAACAGTAGGTAAAAGTGTTGGGTTGTCTCCCAATAAGCGCTTTTCTTTAATGCTTTTTTAGCTCGGCATGGTGATTTCAATGATGCTCGCATAAAAGATAAGAATTGAAACATAAAAGGAGCATCAAGAAACACATGACTAGCACATTTAAGCCTAACCCACTTCCTATGCATAGGGATTTTGTGAGCAAATAATTGATGAGAACAAGAATCAACTAGCATAGGAAGGCAAAACAAGCATAACTTCAAAAATTTCAAAACATAGAGAGGAAACTTGATATTATTGCAATTCCTACAAGCATAAGTTCTTCCCTCATAATAATTTTCAGTAGCATCATGAAGAAATTCAACAATATAACCATCACATAAAGCATTATTTTCATGACACAAAAGCATAGAAAACTTATTACTCTCCACATAAGCAAATTTCTTCTCATCAATAGTAGTGGGAGCAAACTCAACAAAATAACTATCATGAGAGTGAAAATTAAAATCATGATGACAAGTTTCATGGTTATCATTATTCTTTATAGCGTACATGTCATCACCATACTCATCATAGATAGCAAATTTGTTATCATATTCAATTGAAACCTCTTCCAAAATAGTGGCACTAAATAAAGTCTTGACCTCTCCAAATCCACTTTTATCATTATAACAATAAGATTCAACACCCTCCAAAATAGTGGGATCATTATGTAAAGTTGACATTCTTCCAAACCTAGTTTCATCAATATAATCATCATAAATAGGAGGCATGCAATCATTATAATAAATTTGCACATCAAATCTTGGGGGACTAAAAATATCATCTTCATCAAATATAGCATCCCCAAGCTTATGGCTTTGCACATCACTAGCATCATGGATATTCAAATAATTCATACTAGCAAAATTACAATCATGCTCATCATTCATGGATTCTATGCCAAACATTTTATAGCATTCTTCTTCTAACAATTGAGCACCATTTTCCTTTCCATCATTTTCATGAAAGACATTATAAAGATGGATAATATGATGCAGCCTCAATTCCATTTTTTGTAGTTTTGTTTTTTTAACCAAACTAGTGATAAAACAAGAAACTAAAAGATTCAATTGCAAGATCTAAAGATATACCTTCAAGCACTCACCTCCCCAGCAACGGCGCCAGAAAAGAGCTTGATGTCTACTACGCAACTTTATTCTTGTAGACTCGTGTTGGGCCTCCAAGCGTAGAGTTTTGTAGGATAGTAGCAATTTTCCTTCAAGTGGATGACCTAAGGTTTATCAATCCATGGGAGGCGTAGGATGAAGATGGTCTCTCTTAAACAACCCAGCAACCAAATATAAGAAATATCTTCTATCCCCGACACACCTAATACAAAGGAAAATTGTATAGGTGCACTAGTTCGGCGAAGAGATGGTGATAAAAGTGTAATATGGATGGTAGAAATATATTTTCATAATCTGGATAAATAAAAACAGCAAGGTAGAAAATAGCAAACGAGCACAAAAACGGTATTGCAATGCTTGAAAATGAGGCATAGGGTCCGTACTTTCACTAGTGCAATCTCTCAGCAATGCTGAAATAATTGGATCATATAACCATCCCTCAACGTGCAACGAAGAATCACTCCAAAGTTCCTATCTAGCGGAGAACATAAGAAGAAATAGTTTGTAGGGTACTGATGTAGGGTAGAACCCTAGTGGCCCGATCTTTCACGAAAGGAGCGAATCCCGCGATGAACACGAAGAACACGAGGAGGGAAACGAGGGGAACACAAGAGAACACTCAAACCAACAAGAATGATCACACATGCACTAGATCCATGAACACAAAGGGAGATACAAGATCCAAAGTCAACAATGGATAATACAAGAGGGAACCGGTCTTCTCCGTGAGGAGGTCTTGAATCCACGGGGGGATCTTCCCTTAGAAAGGGGGCTTGAATCCAAAGGGATCTTCTATGTAGAGGCCGCGGTCTCTCTCGTGGAGTAGATCCGATATGGATGAGCGTAGCTCTATCTCTCAAATGAGTATATATTCTAAGGGGCGAAGGGGTACATGGGCCACGACCCAGATGCGCTGCACGCAGGCAGGGGGGCCGGATGTACGAGCGTCGGGGCGGATGTCCGGGCCTTCCCAAGACGCCGGATGTCCGGGCGCTGGGGCCGGATGTCCGGGCTGGCAGGGTCCAACCTTGTTGCTCTCTGTAATGGCGGGGTCCGGATTTCCGGGCTGGAGGCCGGATGTCCGGGGGCTCGGGACGCGCCGGATGTCCGGGCCCTATAGACTTGGCCGCTGTCTCCTTGTTGCTAGTGACACGTCCAGGGGCCGGATGTCCGGGTCCTGGAAGCTGTCTCCGTCTTCTTCCGTCGTCGCTTCCATGCTTCCCTCACGGATGGTGTAGTTGTTCCTTGGCGCTTGCACTTCTCCTTGTCGTCCGTAGTGTTCCAACAATACCTATGCATGCACACGAGAGGGGTGTCAAGTAGCATACCATCCTTGAAGGGGTCAAGTGAGCATGTGTAAAGGAGATGATTCACCTTTATGTATGTGAAGTAGATGTCGCACGTGTCACTTGCCAAACGGACTCTTGACATGGTGATGTCCATAGGATGCTCCGTATCATCTCCCCTCCCTTGGGAAAGATCCAACCTCGGATCCAAATCCAAATCACCATGAGAAAGAGATGCCGTCGCCGTGTAGGAGTGGTCGATCACCAAGTTCTCGTCATCTTGAAGCTCGAAATGGGCACTCTCCAATGTCGCACCATCTTGGGATTCCTTCAAAAGTAGCAAAGACAACAAACACTTGGAAAAACAAATGTGGTTAGAGTTAGTGCAAAACCAAGCATTCAAGAGGTGATTCACCAAAAAAGTGTCGTCATCATGCAAAGCATATGGTGTGACAAAGGATTGTGACATGAGATGTAAGCATATGAAGAGAGCACAAGCAAAGAAATCATGGGGACAATCATGTGAATGTGAGGTAGTGACGCACATATGTGTGACAAGAGAAGAAGCATCTACCTCAAGTTCATAGCAAGCATGGGCAAATTGCTCAATGAAAGGTCTATGGTAGGCATAAGAAGCATTCACAACACCAAATAAAATTAAGTGTCTAAACACATGGGTCAAGTGTAAGACAATCAAAGCATAATGTGCATTGGGTGTAGTGAATATCGTGTGGCACTCAACATAATGGAAAGAGAAATTGTTCATCATGTGCGAGGCAATCAAGGCAAGCATGTAGCAGTCAATGGGACATGGTGTCACACCGTGCATTCTGTAACATGTCATTTTCATTATTAAAGCATGAAAACTTGGACCAACAAAAACTTTTGCATTATTTGGCTTTTATTTTGGTGTTGGTTTTCTCGGAGTGATTTTTCAAGTGCTCTTTAAAGTCAACTACTCCACTTTTTGTACTTCATCTCCTTGCCCCAAACTTCTGCCCAATGATCATGCCATGTGTATAGTACAGTATAGTATTTTCCTACAAAAATAATTTGGCCAAATAGTATTTTCAATATTTAGTTTTCCAAAAACCCCTGAGTTGAGGTTTGCACTACAAGTACTTGATTTGGGGTATGAAAAATATTTCAAAGAGTATATTTGAAACCTATTAGATATAGGATTCCCATAAACCAAAAAAATATAATTTTAACAATTATTTTCCTATTTTATTTAAAAGCTTTTTCTTAAGGCCAGAAATGGTCTTTAATAGGGAAAAATTATTTTAATGTTTCAAAAATATTTGACAAAAATCAGGGAAACTCGGTGAACATATATTTTCCATATATAAGAGTTTCAACACATGGTCATGTTCAAAATATTGGACAAAACCTCCCAAAACTATTTCTGCCCATTTCAAGGATTTGAAATATTTCTACAGGAAATATTTTCATAAAAATCCAAGGAAAATCCAGCAAGTCACAAATGCATATTGTGATCACCTTGCAAATCCTCATCTCAATTAAGGTCAGTTTGGTTCACCAAAATGCACCAAAACCCTCTTTGACCAGAATCAAATTTGAACAACTTTGTACTACCAACTTTCTCTCCTTAACCCCAACTTTTGTGATCATGTTCATATGACCAAATGAGGCCACTACACCAAGTGGTGCATCAAGGAGAAATGATTTTATCAATTAGATCTGCACAAGTTCATTTCTGCTAATTTTTAGGGTTTACAAAAGTTGCATTGGCAACTTTGCCCAAATAAGCTCAAAATTGGTGGAAGACCCTAATTATATGTGTCATTCCACCCTGTGGACTCTCATGGCAAATGTAAACCATATACTTGCCCAAACCAGCATCAAACACCTTCTGCCACTTTACAGAAATCCCATTTTTGGCCTATTCCACTAATCTCCGTAGGCTCAACTTTCTACCACGACCCCTCCTAGTCCCCCTCTAGCACCTATGTGCTTTGCTGCCCGTGGAAGCAATGATGAAGGAGGGAGAACCCCATTTTTCTTCTCTGGATAGTGGATTCCTCTCTCTCTCTCAGCCTCCCTCTCTCCTCTCAGCCTTCCAGAGCATCCAAGGCACTCCCCAGCTTTAGCCCATGCCCCCTTCAGCTGCCAGACGCAAGTGGACGCGCGCGGACGAGGGAAAGCCGCAGATGTCGGCCAAAGTCGCGCTCTGGAGCGCCTAGCAGCGCACCCGACCGTTGACGCCGCACCTCCCGGCCACCTCGAGTGTCCCCCGCACGCCAGTCGATACCCCTCGACGTCCGCTCCACGCCAGCATGCCGCCCACTTGCTCCTGCGCCCTCCTATCTCTCCTGCAGCTCACGCCAGAACGTCGCCCCATTCGGCCAATGCTCGCGCCGCTCCTATGGCCCGCCTGCAGCTCGCCCCGCTCCTCCTCTCTCTCCCTGGCACCCTAGACCACTCTCACGAACACCCCCGAGCCCTCCATTCCCTCTCTAACGGACACCCGAGCCGATCCCGCGGGCACCCGTAGGCCGGGCCTACGGCGGACCTCGGCCAGCCTATAAAAGGCGACCCTGAGCCTCTCTATCACTCCCTGTCGCTCCCCCACACTCCTAATCCACCTCCCGCACCACCCATTTGTCCCCAGAGCTGCTCGAGCTCGAGATTGAGCTCGAGCTCCGCCGCCTCGGCTCGTCAGCGTTCGCGCGGTACAGGCCTCCTCCGCCCCCGTTCTCTCTCGATCTGGAACCACGCAGCACCACTGACCCCTTCCCCTCTCTTTACCCACTCTTTTGCAGCCGGGGACGGCTGAAACCATCGACGCCCGAAGCACCTCCGCCGCGTGACCTCGTCACCGGCGAACCAGGCTGCTCCGGTGTCCAACTCCACCTCCACCCGAACGGCGACACGACGCTGAGCCCAGCCGTGCCCTCACCCGACCTCGCCGTGCCTTGCGTCATCGCCGATGAGCTCGCCGCCCTCTCTGACCCAGGGTTGACGACGACGGCCGTGGGGCCCGTCCGTCAGCCTCACGTCCTGACGCCTGGGCCCCGCCCGTCAGGTTTAAATCTGGCGTGCGCGTGTGCACCAGTGCGCCGGGCCGCCTCGCTGGCTGGGCCTGCTGCGCTGCGCCTGTTCTGGCCCAGCAGGCACAGAGCCCTTTTCTTTTTCGTTTTCTATCACTTTTCCAAGAATTCCACAGGATAAAATATATGTCCAAATAAATTGATTCCAATTCCTAAATTCCTAAAGTATTGCAACCTATTTAATGGTGCAATTTTCATTCAAATCCAACAACCTTTTCTTCACTGTAAATATTTAAATGTGATTTTAAGCATTTAAATATACCTTTGTAAATCCATTTCTCCTATTCTGCTACTCCAAACCCAAAACTAAGAATTTTCCCCTTCTTAGTTTTCAACCTAGTATTTAACAAAAATGAGTTGACATTTTTCTAAGCACTTTGGTTTTTCTGTTTTATTATTCCCTTATTTTTCTCGTTATTATTTTGCGACGATAGATTGCGTTGCTGACGAAGGAGTTGGACCAGAAGACTTTGAAGACCCAGAAGACTTTGTTGAGCCAGGCAAGTAGCCCTTTGACCATGTCTATGAAACCCTTTTTATGCATTTCATATAGCACTTTATTATTGTTGCATCGGAATCATGATGAGATGGTAGCCACTTTGGTGGGTTACCTCCATTTCCTCCTTATTGATACTTGCATTGTGCATGACCCTACCTTCTTATGAGGGTTATGACGGTGGGAGTAGATAGGATGCTAAAGTAGTTGCTATGCAGAAAAGGGACGGGAATATGCATGATGATGGAGACAAAGTATTTTCAAGGACTTTTCGAAAACCCCGTCAGGTGCCGCTTATGCCCGAGGGAGATGATGAGTTGGGTAACCACTTGATGACGAAGTGGTGTACCGAGGCAAGTGTGGGTGTTGATTTTCAAAATGGATTGGTTTAAGTTGCGACCGTTATTCCAATCTTACATGCGCAACCACTCTACCCTTGTATGGGAAAGGGCATTATTGATTACCTAGGCCGATACTAGCTTGGAGCCCGCATTACTAGTGACAGGAGAGTTGTTGGTGCGCTCTCTTGGGACGGGGTCGTGCCAGGTAGGGCGGCCATGACTGTTTTCACAGGGCACCGGATACACCATTGTGTCCCCTCTCGGGTGATACGATCTCGAGTGAGCCTCGTATGATGTACATCATGAGGATACGGAACAATGAGTGGACTCCTTGTTAGTGTCGTCTAGGGAAAGATAGTGATCGGGTGCTTACCCCGGGTACTTGAGGTACCGCGGGTCGTGGATGACACGGAAGCTCCTCGGATCTTGTGGGTAAAGTGCGCAACCTCTGCAGAGTGTAAAACTATTCAAATAGCCGTGTCCACGGTCAAGGACAGTTGGGTAACCGCTCTTGGGCTACGTCCACATGTTACCAACCAGTGTGTGTGTTTGGATAAGTGGGAAGATCTACGTGGGTCAAGTCAAAGGACTTGACATGATTGAGTTGGGTTGATTCCCACTCTATTTATGTTGATATCTGTAACATGTCCTCGTGGTTAATTGAATTCTCCTGATGCATGTCTTACACGTGGTTGAACATGTCATAGCACTCAAAAACTAGCTTTCCGCAAAAATTTACCTATATCATGCATTGTTGTACATTGAAACAAAACATGGGTTGCTTGCGAGTACATTCAAAGTACTCATTGGCTTGCCACTGATTATTTAAGTGGCAAGGCATGGAAGAACAGGAGTTCGAAGAAGAGTTCTTTGGAGACGAACATGCGAACTAGGTCGTTTCCCAGTCAGAATGCGTGTAGGGTTAAGGAAGATGGCATGGGTTCTACTTATCGACGAAGAATTTCCGCTGCTTAAGTTTATTTGGTATTCAGCCCATGTGGCTTTATCTATGTAAGACTTGACCATAATGGTCATAATTTGTGTAAGACGATATGTATGGATGTAAGACTCTTGTTATTCAGCTTCTGTGTGTTCAGTGAGTATTGATCTCTGGGATCACTGTACACGTGCATTCGGTGATCACGACTCATGAGTCGGGGTCCCCACAGAGGTGGTATAGAGCCATCCTGACTGTAGGAAGCCTTAGTTAGCATGGACATTAGTTAGAGTGAGACTATCTACAAAACTACCTATATACCTACGCATTCTAGTAATATCCCAAACATGGGTCGTATCTCCTCTATTGACCCTTCCCTTTCCACCTTTGTAGAATCAAATTTGAATAACTTTGTACTACCAACTTTCTCTCCTTGACCCCACCTTTTGTGATCATGTTCATATGACCAAATGAGGCCACTACACCAAGTGGTGCATCAAGGAGAAATGATTTGATCAATTAGATCTGCACAAGTTCATTTCTGCTAATTTCTAGGGTTTACAAAAGTTGCATTGGCAACTTTGCCCAAATAAGCTCAAAATTGGTGGAAGACCCTAATTATATGTGTCATTCCACCCTATGGAGTCTCATGGAAAATGGAAACCATCTACTTGCCCAAACCAGCATCAAACACCTTCTGCCACTTTACAAAAATCCCATTTTTGGCCTCTTCCACTAATCTCCGTAGGCTCAACTTTCTACCACGACCCCTCCTAGTCCCCCTCTAGCACCTATGTGCTTTGCTGCCCGAGGAAGCAATGATGAAGGGGGGAGAACCCCATTTTTCTTCTTTGGACAGTGGATTCCTCTCTCTCTCTCTCAGCCTCCCTCTCTCCTCTCAGCCTTCCAGAGCATCCAAGGCACTCCCCAGCTTTAGCCCATGCCCCCTTCAGCTGCCAGATGCAAGTGGACGCGCGCGGACGCGGGAAAGCCGCGGATGCCGGCCAAAGTCGCGCTCTGGAGCGCCTGGCAGGGCACCCGACCATTGAGGTCGTGCCTCCCGGCCACCTCGAGCCTCCCCCGCGCGCCAGTCGATGCCCCTCGACGTCCGCTCCACGCCAGCAGGCCGCCCACTTGCTCCCGCGCCCTCCTCTCTGTCCTGCAGCTCGTGCCAGAACGCTGCCCCGTTCGGCCAATGCTCGCGCCGCTCCTATGGCCCGCCTGCAGCTCGCCCCGCTCCTCCTCTCTCTCCCTGACACCCTAGACCACTCTCACGAACACCCCCGAGCCCTCCATTCCCTCTCTAACGGACACCCGAGCCGATCCCGCGGGCACCCGTAGGCCGCGCCTACGATGGACCTCGGCCAGCCTATAAAAGGCGACCCCGAGCCTCTCTATCACTCCCTGTCGCTCCCCCACACTCCTAATCCACCTCCTGCACCACCCATTTGTCCCCAGAGCCGCTTGAGCTCGAGATCAAGCTTGAGCTCCGCCGCCTCGGCTCGTCGGCATTTGCGCGGTACAGGCCTCCTCCGCCCCCGTTCCCTCTCGATATGGAACCACGCAACACCACTGACCCCTTCCCCTCTCTTTCCCCACTCTTTTGCAGCCGGGAACGGTCGGAACCATCGATGCCCGAAGCACCTCCGCCGCATGACCTCGTCGCCGGCGAACCAGGCTGCTCCGGTGTCCAACTCCACCTCCACCCGAATGGCGACACGACGCTGAGCCCAGCCGTGCGCTCGCCCGACCTCGCTGTGCCCTGCGTCGTCGCCGGTGAGCTTGCCGCCCTCTCTGACCCAGGGTTGACGACGACGGCCGTGGGGCCCGTCCGTTAGCCTCACGTCCTGACGCCTGGGCCCCGCCCGTCAGGTTTAAATCTGGCGCGCGCGTGCACCAGTGCGCCGGGCCGCCTCTCTGGCTGGGCCTGCTGCGCTGCGCCTATTCTGGTCCAGCAGGCACAGAGCCCTTTTCTTTTTCTTTTTCTATCACTTTTCCAAGAATTCCATAGGATAAAATATATGTCCAAATAAATTGATTCCAATTCCTAAATTCCTAAAGTATTGCAACCTATTTAATGGTGCAATTTTCATTCAAATCCAACAACCTTTTCTTCACTGTAAATATTTAAATATGATTTTAAGCATTTAAATATACCTTTGTAAACCCATTTCTCCTATTTTGCTACTCCAAATCCAAAACTAGGAATTTTCACCTTCTTAGTTTTCAACCTAGTATTTAAAAAATGAGTTGATATTTTCTAAGCACTTTGGTTTTTCTGTTTTATTATTGCCTTATTTTTCTTGTTATTATTTTGCGACGATAGATTGCGTTGCTGACGAAGGAGTTGGACCAGAAGACTTTGAAGACCCAGAAGACTTTGTTGAGCTAGGCAAGCAGCCCTTTGACCATGTCTATGAAACCCTTTTTATGCATTTCATATAGCACTTTATTAATGTTGCATCGGAATCATGATGAGATGGTAGCCACTTTGGTGGGTTGCCTCCATTTCCTCCTTGTTGATACTTGCATTGTGCATGACCCTACCTTCTAATGAGGGTTATGACAGTGGGAGTAGATAGGATTCTAAAGTAGTTGCTACGCAAAAAGGGACGGGAATATGCATGGTGATGGAGATAAAGTATTTTCAAGGACTTTTCAAAAACCCCGTCAGGTGCCGCTTATGCCCGAGGGAGATGATGAGTTGGGTAACCACTTGATGACGAAGTGGTATACTGAGGCAAGTGTGGGTGTTGATTTTCAAAATGGATTGGTTTAAGTTGCGACTGTTATTCCAACCTTACATGCGCAACCACTCTACTCTTGTATGGGAAAGGGCATTATTGATTACCTAGGCCGATACTAGCTTGGAGCCCGCATTACTAGTGATGGGAGAGTTGTTGGTGCGCTCTCTCGGGATGGGGTTGTGCCAGGTAGGGCGGCCATGACTGTTTTCACAGGGCACCGGATACACCGTTGTGTCCCCTCTCGGGTGATACGATCTCGAGTGAGCCTCGTATGATATACATCGTGAGGATACGGAACAACGAGTGGACTCCTTGTTAGTGTCGTCTAGGGAAAGATAGTGATCGGGTGCTTACCCCGGGTACTTGAGGTACCGTGGGTCGTGGATGACACGGAAGCTCCCTAGATCTTGTGGGTAAAGTGCGCAACCTCTGCAGAGTGTAAAACTATTCAAATAGCCGTGTCCACGGCCAAGGACAGTTGGGTAACCGCTCTTGGGCTATATCCACATGTTACCAACCAGTGTGTGTGTTTGGATAAGTGGGAAGATCTATGTGGGTCAAGTCAAAGGACTTGACATGATTGAGTTGGGTTGATGCCCACTCTATTTATGTTGATATCTGTAACCTGTCCTCGTGGTTAATTGAATTCTCCTAATGCATGTCTTACACGTGGTTGAACATGTCATAGCACTCAAAAACTAGCTTTCCGCAAAAATTTACCTATATCATGCATTGTTGTACTTTGAACCAAAACATGGGTTGCTTGCAAGTACATCCAAAGTACTCATTGGCTTGCCATTGGTTATTTAATTGGCTAGGCATGGAAGAACAGGAGTTCGAAGAAGAGTTCTTTGGAGATGAACATGCGAACTAGGTCGTTTCCCAGTCAGAATGCCTGTAGGGTTAAGGAAGATGGCATGGGTTCTACTTATCGACGAAGAATTTTCCGCTGCTTAAGTTTATTTGGTATTCAGCCCATGTGGCTTTATCTATGTAAGACTTGACCATAATGGTCATAATTTGTGTAAGACGATATGTATGGATGTAAGACTCTTGTTATTCAGCTTTTGTGTGTTCAGTGAGCATTGATCTCTGGGATCACTGTACACGTGCATTCGGTGATCACGACTCATGAGTCGGGGTCCCCACACATGGCATATGTGAAGTGATGACATTGTTGCAACCAAACATGTGATAGGAGCAAGTAATCCAAGAATTGGATGCAACACACAAGGCATATATATCATGATGCTTGGAATTGTGAAAATGACAAGTGGAAGCAAGATCTCTAACATGTGCACAAGCAAGGGGTCCAAGATGACAAATAAGTCGCATGGTGCAAGCAACACAAGTAGTATGATCCACAATATGCATGCTCATGGTTTGGGGGTTCACAAAAGATAAAGATATCACCTTGAAAGCATGTTCTTGTGTGTCCTTCACAATGCCGAAGTACAAGCAAGTGCAATGTAGAATCATCGTGGTAGAAGGTGGTTCGCTCTCAAGAGCTCGGATTGTCAACTCACGTGATGTGGAAGTTGACACGAAGACCAAGTATGCTACACATGCACACAACAAAAGAAAGAACGTATGCGCATGGTAGATAAACAGATCATCCATCATGATGGTTCTCTTCTCTTGCACATAACCATTAGAAGCACAAGTGCATGAAGAATATGATGCAACAATGGCAATATTCATGGCACTAGGTATATGGTGCAAAGAGGTAAGACAAGCATGCTTCATAAGGAATATGCCAAAATCTCCAAATATATGTGAGAATGCTATGGGGGCAAACTCATTATCAAGACTAAAGGCATAATTGCACTCAATACATGGCAAATCATCTAGCATGAGAGAGGCAACATATGGAGAGATATGACAAGAAGCAATAACAATCATGTCGTGCAAACTAGTGGAGCGAAGATGCAACACACTAGAGGAAATCATGGCAATGATGTCATGTGAGTAAATAATAGGCATATGCAATGCACATGACATATCGCAAGCACGACACAAAGCAAGATCATAGTATAATCATAGGCATGGGGCACAAAGCAAACATGGCAATAATAAGTGATATCTCCACCAATCTTGCAAATACACATAGAAGCACTAGAATCAATCATCATGTGTAATGCAAAGCATGGGTCACAAATGCATGGCAAAGGCATAGGAATGAGCATATCATGCAAAGTGAACATGGCAAGATGGGCATATAATATGTAATGGACAATAACCCATAGCCAAGTGAGGGTCATGTAGAAGACATGCGCGAAGAGAGCGGTGGGAAAGACACTCCATGGGATCCCAAGTCATCGTTGCTCTCTAGAGCTTGTTTTGTCAACTCGTGGGATTGCGAGGTTGACAAGAATTAGTGGGTACCTACACAAAGGAGACACGGACGAAAGAGATTGTGTGTGTGTGGTAAATGTACACATCATCCATCATGATGTGTACATGCACATGAGAGTTAGTACAAGATAAGCATCGCTCAAAGAAATTTGATGCATGGTATAAGAAAATGTCATCCATCATGAAAGAATAGTTATTGTGTATAACACGACGAGGATGCAAATTGAGCATACATGTATAAGGATCATGCAATGGATGGGAGTGATCAAAATCTCCTAAAATGTATGAGGAAACTATGGGCGTCTCCTCATGTGCAATATTTGAAACATCATACGGAGAAAATGGACAATATCCAAAACAATGCATATCCGAAGCTAGGTGGTCATGGCATGGCATATGAGATAAATGATGCAAAGGTAGCATGTCAATATCATCACAAGAGAAACAAGTGTCAATAACCATGAGCTTGTCATCTATGCCATATGTGGAAATTGGGTTAATCTTAATTGCAAATATGACATGTGGTCGATCTCATGCATAGCATATGACAAGTCAAGCGGATTGGCAAACATGATGTGACCGAGAGAATTAGCACATGAAATCCTATGTAACATGGCATCACAACTAATAGACTCCACATGGCAATCACCATACTCATCATAAATGGGAAAATCATCGCATGCGGAGGTCACACTAGCATGAAGCATGGAAATAGGTTGATCAACATCATGCAAGCAATCAATGTCAAGAATGTCCACTAGTGGGACTAGAGCATCACCTTCACCTATGTTACCTTGTTCATTCCACTCTAGTGGTGTAGGTGAGGTGGGTAAGACCAAATGGTGGTCATCTTCATCTTGATGGAACCATGTGGGGGTGCATCATATTCCACCATGGCCATCGTCTTGTCCAAAGGGAGGACGAAGTCGTTGTGAATTAGCGTGTCATCATATATGGGACCTAGCACCAAACGAGAAGACACAATAAAGGTAGAGGTCAAGTCGTTAGTGTTGAAAGTGGCCTCACATGACCTATCAACTATCTCACTCTCTCTATGTGGTGGTTCACTCACTCCCTCAAAATAGGTGCACTCAATCTCACGTATGGTGGAGTCAGTCATCTCACTCAAGTGGTGGAGGTTGTGGCTCTCCTCACATGGGAATTGGGGTAACACATCATATATAGGGCTAGTGGTGAAGTCACTCTCACTCTCAATATGGTGGAAAAAGTCACTCAAGTCATCATACGTCGCCGTGGTCGAAGGGAAAATCCCATGCTCAACCATCTCATCGTCGTCGCCGTGGATGAAAGCCGAAAATGGCACATCATCACTCTCGCCTCCTAAGATGGAAGCATCATCCTTGCTCGCCACCTTGTCGCTTGCCTCCAAAGCTTGGTCCTTGAGGGTCTCTGTAGTCGTACTCGTCACCGCACCGTATTGAAAAAGAGTCATGGAGGACTCGGCATCATCAATGCTACAAAGAGGGATGGCGGTGAAGTCGAACTTGGGAGCATCGTCTTGGAGCTCGTCGTGCTTGGACATCATGGTGGTACTAGCCTCATGCTCGTTCTCATGGAGCTTGGTCGTCGTGAAGTGAGCTTGGGTTGGAGAAGCTTTGGCCTTCATGAGTTCTTGTTCCGCCTTGAGAGCACCAATGTAGTCGTCGTCGAGGGACTTGTAGTTCTCGAGGAATATCGTCTTGGAGATGTCATTGTGTAATCCCATCATGAAGTGGAACTTCATCGAAATGGGGTCATCCATGCCGGCTCCTCGCAAGGCAATCTTCATCTCCTTGAAGTACTCGTCGATGGAATTGGATCCTTGGGTGGTGTTCTCCAATTGGCGTAGAAGTTGTTCCGTGTAGGTTGGAGGCACGAACTCTTGATGCAAAGCTCTCTTCGTCTTGGGACAACTCATGTCGTAGCTCTTCGAAGGTGCGTGAAGCCACCATGTGGACGCGTAGTCATGGAAGTTTCTTGTGGCGCACTTCACTTGATCTTCGGGAGGAACTTGATGTAGCTTGAGGTAGTCGTCCATCAAACTCTCCCACTCGAGATACTCCTCGGGTTCTTGAGTCCCATAGAAAGGAATTGTGTGGTCGATGTCGAGGTCGTAGTAACTCGTGGAAGTCGTGGACTTGAGCTTGGGGAGCTTCTCTTGAGCGTAGTCTTGAGGTGCTTGTTGGCGAAGATGTCATATATCCGAAGGAGAAGATGCCTTGAAGTCGCTTGGCAAAGATGCCAAGGGAGATGGTGAAGTCGGTGAGCGGTTGTTGGTGTTGAGGTCTTAACCTTCACGTTCATGGTGGTGATGGTGTCGATGCCGATGTGACCTTGCCGGAGATGGTAGCTCGGAGACATGTGCTCTTGAGCGTCTTCTCGAAGATGAGGAAGACCGCTTGTAGGACTTGATGAGTGCTTTGATCTCCTCCATTTGAGCTTGCATCTTGGCGTCGTTGGAGTTGTTCGTGGCATCGAACTCGTCGTTGTTGTTGTAGACCGAAGATGAAATTCCTTGCCTATCCATCACTCCAAGAGAAAAATGTGTGTGGTAGAAAGAGAAGAACGGATACCAAATGTACCTTGACCGAAGTTGAAAGTGGATCAATGATCACTCCAATGTGGACAAGGAAATAGCACAATTGGTACCAATTCTTGTCGGGTTCTCACACCTACACAAATAAGGCTTATGGTGGAGCTCGATGAGGATAGTGGCACAAAAATTTGATGTAAAATGTTAGCAAGAGTCAATAATTTTGAAAGAGATTCACAAATTCGCATGTGTAACAAGTAGACCAATAGCAATGACTGGCACACGGAAACACACACGGATAGATAAATGGGGTCGTGCAACCAAGGAATGAGCTCAAAATGTGGAATCCACGGAAAATGCTCTTGTTGCACAACTCTAGAGAGACGCTAGCACGATTTTTCAATAGGTGTATATGACACTTGTGCACAACCTATAGGAGACAAAAATGCAACGACTTCTATCCCAAGTATGTTATGTATGATGTTCCGGTGGTATGATCCAAGATGATCAGATATGACAATCTGGTATGATGCTATGGCACTTGCTTACAAGCTCTTTGTTCACTCTTTTTCCTTGTTTAAAAGCTTAGTCTTTTTTTTGTATGGACACTTTTGCACAATGCACAAACCAAGATAGCAATTGTGTATATGCGGGAACAAACTTAAGGCACAAGAGATGATATGATGATACCAATATGATATAGTATGTATGCAATGTATGGTGTAGATCACTAATGTGCACAAGTAACGTTGCCGGCAATACTCAAATGGCTAGTCTCGTTAGGCAAGTAACGCAAAATGGGCTAGGGGTTAACAATGCAATGGCAAGGGAATATACAATGGAGGGATACCACGATACCGAGATGATATGGAGGTTACCGTCCTTGGCGATGATGACTGGCGGTGATCTTGATGGAGATATCAAGATGATGGAGACTCGTCCCTAAGTAGCCGAAACACCTTCGGAAACGGAAAAACCGCAAACTCAAAATCTCAAATGTCAAATGGTGGTAGCGGGAATGTGATGGTGGTTGTGGAAGCTCAATGGGATTGCAGAATGGCAATGATGGGTTGTGGACTATGCAATGCGGAAATGGAGGGTAAGGTGGGCTATACACGGCATCGGAGTTGGAAGCACGGTCCCTAAGTAGCCGAAACACCTTAGGAGACACAACTCACAACACAAACAAAATTGGGTTAGGTCGGGGTGGCGGGAGTGTATGGTTGGTAAGCCTATGCAGAAGTGGTGGTGGTTGATGAAGAAGCAACCGTCCCTAAGTAGCCTAAACACCTTAGGAGACTCAAATCACTCCTCAAGCAACAACTAATGCGATGGGGAACAAAATTGGTTAGGTTGCGGAAGTCGGTGGTGGTGTAGCTGATGGTGTGGTGGAAGTCCTAGGCAAAGATGCCAAAATTAACAAACTTTGATGGAGTCAAAAGATTTTTGTGGTATTTTTGTGGGAAGGGGGATGTCAAGAGCTTTTCAACGAGCTAAAGAACACGAAAATCGGACTCCGGATGAATTAGTTATGGACAAAACTGTGAAACAGAGAAGGCTGAAATACCAGGGGCCGGATGTCCTGGGTGGAGCCCGGATTTCCGGGGCTGTCTGTCCAGAACTGAGCAGATTTGGTGCTCTAGGAGCCGGATGTCCGGCCGGGGAACCCGAATGGGCCCGATGGCCTGGATGTCCGGCTCGACAAATCTAGATCTCGTTTGGGGCGGAAATTTTCGAATTGGGGGCGGAAATTGATGATTCCAAGGGCAAAATTTGATGGATTTTGTGGATGGAAAGTGGAGAAAATTGGGGATATGCTAGATCCACTCGAAACCAAGCAAATTCATGGATCAAAATTAACAAAACTTCGTCAAACCAACAAATCACAAAAAAATTGGGGCTATTTTTGTGGGGAATTTTCGAATTTCGGACAAAATCAACAAAATTAGGCTAGAAAACACAACAGGGAGGCTCCGAAATCGTGATCAACGTAGCTCTGATACCAAGATGATGTAGGGTAGAACCCTAGTGGCCCGATCTTTCACGAAAGGAGCGAATCCCATGATGAACATGAAGAACACGAGGAGGGAAACGAAGGGAAAATCACGAGGGGAACACAAGAGAACACTCAAACCAACAAGAATGATCACACATGCGCTAGATCCATGAACACAAAGGGAGATACAAGATCCAAAGTCAACAACGGACGATACAACAGGTAACCGGTCTTCTCCGTGAGGAGGTCTT
>NC_041386.1:306531047-306539211 GCF_002162155.2 Triticum dicoccoides
TAGAAAGGGGGCTTGAATCCAGAGGGTTCTTCTCCATAGAGGCCGCGGTCTCTCTCGTGGAGTAGATCCGATATGATGAGCGGTAGCTCTATCTGTCAAATGACCTATCACAACACTAACCATAAAATGTAGGTGGAGGGGGAGTATATATAGTCTAAGGGGCGAAGGGGTACATGGGCCACGGCCCAGATGCGCTGCACGCAGGCAGGGGGCGGATGTCCGGGCGTCGGGCCGGATGTCCGGGCCTTCTCGAGACGCCGGATGTCCGGGCGATAGGGCCGGATGTCTGGGCTGGTAGGGTCCAACCTTGTTGCTCTCTGGAATGGCGGGGTCCAGATTTCTGGGTTGGAGGCCGGATGTCCGGGGGCTCGGGACGCGTCGGATGTCCGGGCCCTATAGACTTGGCCGCTGGCTCCTTGCTGCTGGTGACACGTCCAGGGGCCGGATGTCCGGGTCCTGGAAGCTGTCTCCGTCTTCTTCTGTCGTCGCTTCCATGCTTCCCTCGTAGATGGTGTAGTTGTTCCTTGGCGCTTGCACTCCTCCTCGCCGTCCGTAGTGTTCCGACAATACCTATGCATCCACACGAGAGGGGTGTCAAGTAGTATACCAGCCTCGAAGGGGTCAAGTGAGCACGTGTAAAGGAGATGATTCACCTTTATGTATGTGAAGTATATGTCGCACGTGTCACTTGCCAAACGGACTCTTGACATGGTGATGTCCATAGGATGCTCCGCATCAGGTACAAAACCACCTCGAAGCTATTCTTTCCAATCGATCTATCCAAGAGTTCGTACTAAAATAACACCAAATATTTGCAGATTCATAATACTCAATCCAACACAAAGAACTTCAAAGAGTTCCCCAAGATTTCTACCGGAGAAACAAAAGACGAGAACATGCATCAACCCCTATTCATAGATTAGCCCAATGTCACCACGGGAATCCGCAAGTTGAGTGCTAAAACACATATCCAGTGAATCAATATGATACCCCATTTTCACCACGAGTATTCATATGCAAGGCATACATAAAGTGTTCTCAAACCCAAAAAGTATTCAATCCAATAAAACGAAATGTCAAAGGGAAAACTCAATTCATCATAAGATAGAGAGGGTAAAACATCATATGATCCGACTATATTAACAAAGCCCGCGATACATCAAGATCGTGACATCTCAAGAACATGAGAGAGAGAGAGAGAGAGATTAAACACATAGCTACTGGTACAAACCCTCAGCCCCGAGAGTGGACTACTCCCTCCTCATCACGGTGGTCGTCGGGATGATGAAGATGGCCACCGGAGATGATTCCCCCTTCGGCAGGGTGCCGGAATGGGGTCTAGATTGGTTTTTGGTGGCTACAGAGGCCTACGGTGGCAGAACTTCTGATCTAGGTTACCCTTAGGGTTTTTGGAATATTTGGGAATTTATAGGGCGAAGAGGGGTTGCAGGAGGGCACCGAGGTGGGCACAACCCCTAGGTGCACCTTGGTGGGTTGTGCCTGCCTTGGGGCACCCCCTAGGTGCTGCTCTAGTCCACTGGTGGTCTTCTGGTCCATAAAAAATCCACAAAAAGTTCCGCAGTGTCTGGACTCCGTTTGATATTGATTTCCTGCGATGTAAAAAACAAGCAAAAAAACAGCAACTGGCACTGGGTACTGGATCAATAGGTTAGTCCCAAAAAATGATATAAAATGATTGTAAAACATCCAAGAATGATAATATAACAGCATGAATACTTCATAAATTAGATATATTGTAGACGTATCAAAGGGGAGGCACACCCTCCACTTCAAGTATGACGGGGCGACTACACTCTTCGTCAAGATCTTCGTGGAAGACAGTGTACGCCTGGGGTGCTGCTCGGAGAGCGACAACAGCGGCATCGACCACCCCTCCGACGACGACGACCGTCATGGCAGTGACATCCTCGGTGGTGAAATAGCCCTTGGCGACGGCCACGACGTCTCCAGCAGTGACAGCGCTTCCTTCGGGGGGAGCTCGAGCGATGACGACTACGACGAGCCGCCGTGCCACGACGTCAAGGTGGAGGAGGATTCCAACTGAGCGCCGGTAGCGTCGGAGTCTGCGCCTCAGGAGTTGTGGCCTCCGGGATGTTGTTTCTTTTGTTATTTTATTTCCTTCATAAAAAAACATGAAGGGGCATGGGGGAGCGTGTAAGGAACTGCGCGCTTGCACCTTTATTTTAATGTTTTATCCGAATTTTCAAGTCGTGTTGGCGTTTCTCGCTTGGGCTCGAGCCCCCCTTTTCCTTCTCAGTAGCTTAGTGCTCTGCGTCGCCGGGACCTAGTCCCCAGGTAGGTTTCTGCCGTCGCTGGTATGCCAGGTCGCGATGCCGTGTGCAAGGCGAGGAGGTGAGCGACCCAAGGTCCGGTAGGAGCTCCTAAGGCGTGATGCTCAAGAGTCCCCCCTTGAAGCGCAAGCAGCTCTTGAGTGAGAAAAATGGAATTTTGTCCAATCGAGATTGCGGAAATAGGGGTCCGGTGTTATCAGTAAAGCTCATGCTTGGCGCGGAGAAGGTGACTTAGCTTCAGGGTGCTTGTGGCTTGCGAAGGGTTCTTGCGTCGTGAGGGTGCGCTTTCCTGGAGCCTGGTCCTCTGCCTCTGCTCTGAAACAAATCAAGGCAAGTCCCGCTAAGGGTGCGTGAAAGGACTGTCGTTCTTTAATATTTCAAGCGGTGCCAGCGTGGCCGGGCCGCGCCCAACTTCCCATTCTCCCACGCGGGGTTTACCTCTCATTTTCTTGGTGACGAAGGTGCTCTACGTCCTTAGGACCCAGCCCTCGGGCCAGCTCAGCCGCCGCTGGTATGTCAGGCCGCGATGCCTGGGACAAGGCCAGGAGGTGAGGGCCCGAGAGCCAGTTGGCGCTCCTGAGGTGCGATGCTCAAGAGCCCCTCTTTTAACGTGCAAACGGCTTGCATGAGAAGGAGAAGTTCATCTTGCGGGGTGCCAAGGAAAAGGTCCTTGACCAGCGACATGTGGCGTACAAAATGACTTTACTTAGCCTTTCACAAACAAAACCGCTGCCTGATCGAGGCGGGCCTTCCTGAGGCGGCGCGATGTCGTCAAGGCCACTCGAGCACCTGTCTCCTAAGATTCATGCGTATTAGCCAGCTACAAGACACAAAGGGGCGGCACATGCTTGATAATCTGCTCATGATCGTTCCGTGAGAAGACGGAGGCACTAAGGACCTGGCGAGGTGACGTGCGCGGGACCGCCCCGCAAGCCAGAGCTCAGTCTACTAGATTTATCAGCGCTGCAGGGACGGACCCAAGCACAGGCACCGTACCGGTAGCCCCCTCTCATGGGACGTTCTAGCAGAGAGATGGCAATGCGCGAAGCCCACGGGGGGTGACTCCAGAAGTGATACGATATCAAGCGCAGGGTTAACAGCCACAGTAACTCATGAAAGCATAACTAGTTCAAGGTACATGAATTAAACAACGCAGCTGCAGGGGTGGACCCTTAGCAGCTTGAGGATAATGCAGCCCGAGGGGCGCCCTCAATTGAGCAAAACAAAATTCACCTGGCGCTGGTGCTGAAGAGGGGTCGAGGTAGCTGTAGAAGCATGCCGTAGAGGTTCGCTCCTCATGGGCCAGGCGGCTCCGGAGGCTTGATAGGCCCGTGATATGTCTCCAATGTATCTATAATTTTTGATTGTTCCATGCTATATTATATTCTGTTTTGGACATTATTGGGCTTTATTATACACTTTTATATCATTTTTGGGACTAACCTATTAACCGGAGGCCCAACCCAGAATTGCTGTTTTTTTTTTCCTATTTTAGGGTTTCGCAGAAAAAGAATATCAAAGGATTCCAAGCGGAATGAAACCTTCGGGAACATGATTTTCGGAATGAACATGATCCAGAGGACTTGGACCCTACGTCAAGACAACAACCAGGAGGCCACGAGGTAGGGGGGCGCGCCTACCCCCTGGGCCCGCACTCCACCCTCGTGGGCCCCCTGTTGATCCACCGACGTACTCCTTCCTCCTATATATACCTACGTACCCCCAAACTACCAGATACGGAGACAAAACCCTAATTCCACCACCATAACTTTCTGTATCCACGAGATCCCATCTTGGGGCCTGTTCCGGAGCTCCGCCGGAGGGGGCATCGATCACGGAGGGCTTCTACATCAACACCATAGCCCTTCCGATGAAGTGTGAGTAGTTTACCTCAGACCTACGGGTCCATAGTTATTATCTAGATGGCTTCTTCTCTCTTTTTGGATCTCAATACAAAGTTCTCCCCCTCTCTTGTGGAGATCTATTCGATGTAATCTTCTTTTGCGGTGTGTTTGTTGAGACCAATGAATTGTGGGTTTATGATCAAGTTTATCTATGAACAATATTTGAATCTTCTCTAAACTCTTTTATGTATGATTGGTTATCTTTGCAAGTCTCTTCGAATTATCAGTTTGGTTTGGCCTACTAGATTGATCTTTCTTGCAATGGGAGAAGTGCTTAGCTTTGGGTTCAATCTTGCGGTGTCCTTTCCCAGTGACAGTAGGGGCAGCAAGGCACGTATTGTATTGTTGCCATCAAGGATAACAAGATGGGGTTTTCATCATATTGCATGAGTTTATCCCTCTACATCATGTCATCTTGCTTAAAGCGTTACTCTGTTCTCTTGAACTTAATACTCTAGATGCAAGCTGGATAGCGATCGATGTGTGAAGTAATAGTAGTAGATGCAGGCAGGAGTCGGTCTACTTGTCTCGGACGTGATGCCTATATACATGATCATACCTAGATATTCTCATAACTATGTTCAATTCTGTCAATTGCTCAACAGTAATTTGTTTACCCACCGTGAATACTTATGCTCTCGAGAGAAGCCACTAGTGAAACCTATGGCCCCCGGGTCTATCTTCTATCATATTAATCTTCCAATACTTAGTAATTTTTATTGCCTTTTATTTTACTTTGCATCTTTATCATAAAATACCAAAAATATTATCTTATCATATCTATCATATCTCACTCTCGTAAGTGGTCGTGTAGGGATTGACAACCCCTTATCGCGTTGGTTGCGAGGATTTATTTGTTTGTGTAGGTGCGAGGGACTCGTGCGTGGCCACCTACTGGATTGATACCTTGGTTCTCAAAAACCGAGGGAAATACTTACGCTACTTTGCTGCATCACCCTTTCCTCTTCAAGGGAAAACCAACGCAAGTGTTCAAGAGGTAGCAAGAAGGATTTCTGGCGCCGTTGCCGGGGAGGTCTATGCAAAAGTCTACATACCAAGTACCCATCACAACCCTTATCTCCCGCATTACATTATTTGCCTCTCGTTTTCCTCTCCCCCACTCCACCCTTGCCGTTTTATTCGCCCTCTCTCTCTATCCTCCCTCTCTTTCTCTATTTGCCTCTTTTTGCCTATTTCTTGTTTGCTTGTCTGATGGATTGCTTGCTTGTCACGATGGCTTTACCTAGATTTAGCGATCCTCACCTTAAAATGTTTGAAGAGAACAAATGCAACGTCAGGAGTTTTACGGTTTTACAATTTGAGCATAATAGTTTCTTTAGAAATGAGCTCAAAGAACAAAAAAGTTTTATGGGTTATATGAATAAGGAGCTCGATGATATGACTAAAGAATTTGATGGTTTGAAATCTGAGATTGCTTATCTTGAGAAGTTAATAGCTGAAGTTTCGGATAAGCAAGCCACCTTAGTTAATAAGATGGCAGAATTTTTTTATGGAAGATAAAGATGAAGATCTAAAAGTTATTGATGTGTCCCCTATTAAATCTTTGTTTGCAATATGAATCTTGATAATGATGGGACTGAATATGACCCACCTTTACCTAGACGGCGTTCCAAGAATTCAGAATCTTTGGATCTTGATGCTAAAATTGTTAAAAGTGGGATTGAAGAAGTCAAAACTTTAAATATTAATGAACCCACTATTTTGGATTTCAAGGAATTTAATTATGCTAATTGTTATTTGATATATTGTATTTCCTTGTTGCAATCCGTGCTAAATTCTCCTGATGCTTATAGCCAAAATAAAGCTTTTACTAAACATATCGTTGATGCTTTGATGCAATCTTATGAAGAAAAACTTGAGCTGGAAGTTTCTATCCCTAGAAAACATTATAATGAGTGGGAACCTACTATTAAAACTAAAATTAAAGATCATGAATGCTATGCTTTGTGTGATTTGGGTGCTAGTGTTTCCACGATTCCAAAGACTTTGTGTGATTTGTTAGGTTTCCGTGATTTTGATGATTGCTCTTTAAACTTGCACCTTGCAGATTCCACTATTAAGAAACCTATGGGAAAAATTAATGATTTTCTTATTGTTGCAAATAGGAATTATGTGCCCGTAGATTTTATTGTTCTTGACATAGATTGCAATCCTTCATGTCCTATTATTCTTGGTAGACCTTTCCTTAGAACGATTGGTGCAATTATTGATATGAAGGAAGGTAATATTAGATTCCAATTTCCATTAAGGAAAGGCATGGAACACTTTCATAGAAAGAAAATTAAATTACCTTATGAATCTATTATGAGAGCCACTTATGGATTGCCTAACAAAGATGGCAACACCTAGATCTATCCTTGCTTTTTATGCCTAGCTAGGGGCGTTAAACGATAACGCTTGTTGGGAGGCAACCCAATTTTATTTTTATTACTTGCTTTTTTTCTCCTGTTTGGTAATAAATAATTTATCTAGCCTCTGTTTTGGTTGTGTTTTTTGTGTTTAATTAGTTTTTGTGCCAAGTAGAACCGTTGGGAAGACTTGGGGAAAGTCTTGTTAATCTTGCTGTAAAAAACAGAAACTTTAGCACTCACGAGAACTGCTGCCATTTTTATTTGGAAAGTGCTATTTAGTTAATTATTTTTTAATACAATTAATAGATAAATTACTCACGTACAGCAATTTATTTTAGAATTTTTGGGGTTCCAGATCTTGCGTTAGCTACAGATTACTACAGACTGTTCTGTTTTTGACAGAATCTGTTTTTCGTGTGTTGTTTGCTTATTTTGATGAATCTATGGCTAGTAAAATAGTTTATAAACCATAGAGAAGTTGGAATACAGTAGTTTTAACACCAATATAAATAAAGAATGAGTTCATTACAGTACCTTGGAGTGGTGTTTTGTTTTCTTTCGCTAACGAAGCTCACGAGATTTTCTACTTTAAGTTTTGTGTTGTGAAGTTTTCAAGTTTTGGGTAAATATTTGATGGATTATGGAACAAGGATTGGCAAGTGGCTAAGCTTGGGGATGCCCATGGCACCCCCAAGGTAATCTAAGGACACCCAAAAGCCAAAGCTTGGGGATGCCCCGGAAGGCATCCCCTCTTTCATCTACTTCTATCGGTAACTTTACTTGGAGCTATATTTTTATTTACCACATGATATGTGTTTTGCTTGAGCGTCTTGTATTATTTGAGTCTTTATTTGTTAACTTTCCACAATCGTCCTTGATGCACGCACCTTTTTGAGAGAGACACACATGATTCGGAAATTATTAGAATACTCTATGTGCTTCACTTATATCTTTTGAGTTATATAGTTTTTGCTCTAGTGCTTCACTTATATCTTTTGAGTTGGGGATTTCACTGTTCTCATATTTGAATTTTATCAAATATAGAAATGAGGATTTTTGGTTTTAATTATTTTTCTCTCCAAAAATATTTCATGTTAAAATATATGAGAGGAGATAATATGACTTCTCCAAAAGAAATGAAATATTGCAGGAAAATATTAAAATCAAATATTTGCTTTTATTCGGATTTTATTGCAATTTTATTTGCATTAGAAAAATTGCACGTTTTCAAAATTGCATTTTAGGGCGAAGAAAATGTTCATCTTGTTCTAAATAGTTTATTTGGACGGTGAAAATTTGTTTTGGTATTTTTAGTTTTTTATTTATGTTTCTAGGATTTATTTTCGTCGGAATGTTATTTTTTTTTAAAAAAAAGAGAAGCCCGCCGGACCGAACTGGGCCGAGGCCCATTTGGCCCAGCCACCGCCGTGCCGCCGTCTCCGTCGCGGAGACCGTGACCAGCACGCCGCCCGCCGAGGCCGAGCCGACCACACCTCCCCGCCCCCTCCCGCAAGCCACCCT
This sequence comes from Triticum dicoccoides, assembly GCF_002162155.2. Taxonomy (NCBI): domain Eukaryota; kingdom Viridiplantae; phylum Streptophyta; class Magnoliopsida; order Poales; family Poaceae; genus Triticum; species Triticum dicoccoides. The sequence continues at coordinate 306,539,157 of NC_041386.1, forward strand.
CCCCCCTTTAGAAGCCGACCCAGGCCCCCCTGGAGCCCCAAGCCGCAGCCACCGT